>NC_092561.1:19021007-19088507 GCF_037975245.1 Apostichopus japonicus
ACTCCTTAAATTATATAAAAATTACGACAGTCACGTCGGATACGCCTATCAATGATTTTCTTACAATAAAATTTTCAAAGGACTTACAGAAAATACTCTTATTGTGGACTTCTCTGGCAGCCACCATCCGGAGAACCTCAGTCAACGTGCGCTCTCTGTGCTTCCTCTGTTGGTACACATACGTACGTGTTAGCTCCTACGGTATGTATACGTGGAAGTAACGAACGGTTGTGTTGTTCGCCAAAGAAATTGGATTCGTTGAACGTCGGATATCACGCAGGCATTAATTTTTAAAACACAGCAGTCCATGAAATTGGCTATTTAACAGACACATCTGCATTATTACTAGGATGTCAGTTTTTGGACGGCCGGTCTATTGGACAGAACATACAGAACCCTTTTACACGCGCCCAAATTTCTTTTGCAAAAAAAAGCCACGAGGTGTCTGAAGAATTCCCGCCAAAATTATTCCCACACTAACCAGGATTAATTAACGAAAGAAGCAAATCACATGACAACTGCGTGGGCACAGACACGTTGACATGTCATATATATTTATAGCATCGTTGAATCTGAGGGATTAAATATTAGCAAATTACAAATGTCATGGAGATTTTGAAGGAACTACTTAAACGATCGATTGTACATAATATATCAACGTTAATGCATGATCAAAGGTCGGTACATTAGTATTATTTCGTTCAACGTACATTATTGGGTTATTCGTATATGAGGTTGTAGATTTAAAACATCTACAAAATCTTTTAAACAAACACACATACGGTATACATATCAATCTTGTTTGGTTTGACATTGATAATGGAACCGAATCAGTACAAAAATCGCAGTCTTTCTTTGAGTTCAAGGTACGCAATGAAGTAAACATCAGGAGAAACGAGATTATATTTACAGAGTTTAGATATGCAGCTGGTTACAACTTTAAACGTCGAACTGTTAAAAGTTTATGACAATTAAATCAGTCTTTGGTGTTTTGGTCACTGTTAGCTAATGGGCGTCATTTTGAAAGATTTTTTAGGAGAATGCAGTGAAGAAGACATTTAGACATTAATATACTGTGCTAAAAGTCTGACTAGGCTGAGCTGAACATTAAACTAGTTACAAGCCTGCGAAATACACTATCAAATATTTACGGGTATATGTGATGCGTAATAGCGGTTTCAACTATTTTGTACCAGAGGTGACGTTTTAGAATCATCACACCATTTTGTATCATCAACTTTTGAATTATTTTCTCAATCCTTACATGTAATGTGTACGTAAATAAGATATTCTAATTCACCATACATCAGGATTGTGAAGATTTGTATGTATGTAGTTGTAAGTATGTGGGCTCTTACTGTATGTATACGTGAAAGTAACGGGAATGGTTGTTTTGTAAGAAAAAATATTTTGTTTGGATGAACCTTGGGGGTATAAGAGACTAGGAAACATTTGGGTAATTAAGGAAATATGACTTTTCACTTTTTCTCCAAGTAAAGCTGAAAAATGAAAGATGTACGAGTGAATTCAACCCTTTTACGTTGAAATGTGGTCTGTTAACCAAGGCCTGGTTTTTGCATTGTATAAGTACATGAAAAATATGACATTTGAAATATGTTGCGTATTTTCTCATTTATTTGCATGTAACATTTCTTATTTGTAAAATTCTGTAAATATACATTTATTCAGAAATGCAGGATACATAGCCATTTACATGGAATAATTTAACACAACAGTGTTACCTTGTTAATTCATAGTAAAACGAGCAGACATAAACATTTTATCTCTATTCTGGTGGATTAGATGTCTTAAAAGAGTTTGCTGTTACAGATACTAACAAATTAAGCAATGTAGCCATAACATTCACTGAATTTTGAATAAACCATCACTTACTAACAAAAGCAAAGATTTTTATCAATCAAGTTGACAAAACATAGCAAAAATTTAATATATGATTATTTTTGGTATGATTTTCCCAAAGCGAACCTAAAATACAAGTATTTTTTGATAAATAGTCATTTTGGGGCAAAATGGATATATTGTACAATTTTTTTTGTATCTTTGGGGCGTTCCAATACACCCCAACCAGTTAAGTGTAGCAATACACCTCTACTTGTAATAAGTTCTATCTTTGGGGCGTACCAATACGCCCCAA
Source organism: Apostichopus japonicus (assembly GCF_037975245.1). NCBI lineage: Eukaryota > Metazoa > Echinodermata > Holothuroidea > Aspidochirotida > Stichopodidae > Apostichopus > Apostichopus japonicus. The sequence goes on from NC_092561.1 coordinate 19,023,163, forward strand.
CCAGTTAAGTGTAGCAATACACCACTATGATAAATTGTATATATCTTTGGGGCGTACCAGTACGCCCCAACCAGTTAAGTATAGAAATGCACCTCTATGATAAATTGTATTTATCTTTGGGGCGTACCAGTACGCCCCAACCAGTTAAGGGTAGCAATAGACCACTATGATAAATTGTATATATCTTTGGGGCGTACCAGTACGCCCCAACCAGTTAAGTGTAGCAATACACCACTATGATTAATTATATACATATCTTTGGGGCGTACCAGTACGCCCCAACCAGTTAAGTGTTGAAATATACCACTATGATAAATTGTATATATCTTTGGGGCGTACCAGTACGCCCCAACCAGTTAAGTGTAGCAATATACCACTATGATAAATTGTATATATCTTTGGGGCGTACCAGTACGCCCCAACCAGTTAAGTATAGAAATGCACCTCTATGATAAATTGTATTTATCTTTGGGGCGTACCAGTACGCCCCAACCAGTTAAGGGTAGCAATAGACCACTATGATAAATTGTATATATCTTTGGGGCGTACCAGTACGCCCCAACCAGTTAAGTGTAGCAATACACCACTATGATTAATTATATACATATCTTTGGGGCGTACCAGTACGCCCCAACCAGTTAAGTGTTGAAATATACCACTATGATAAATTGTATATATCTTTGGGGCGTACCAGTACGCCCCAACCAGTTAAGTGTAGCAATATACCACTATGATAAATTGTATATATCTTTGGGGCGTACCAGTACGCCCCAACCAGTTAAGTGTAGCAATACACCACTATGATTAATTGTATATATCTTTGGGGCGTACCAGTACGCCCCAACCAGTTAAGTGTAGCAATACACCACTATGATTAATTGTATATATCTTTGGGGCGTACCAGTACGCCCCAACAAGTTTAGAGTAGAAATACACCCCTATGATAAATTGTATATATCTTTGGGGCGTACCAGTACGCCCCAACCAGTTAAGTGTAGCAATAGACCACTATGATAAATTGTATATATCTTTGGGGCGTACCAGTACGCCCCAACCAGTTAAGTGTAGCAATAGACCACTATGATAAATTGTATATATCTTTGGGGCGTACCAGTACGCCCCAACCAGTTAAGTGTTGAAATATACACTATGATAAAGTGTATATATCTTTTGGGCGTACCAGTACGCCCCAACCAGTTTAGAGTAGAAATACACCCCTATGATAAATTGTATATATCTTTGGGGCGTACCAGTACGCCCCAACCAGTTAAGTGTAGCAATACACCAACAAAATTGTGTGTGTTTCTCAAAACTACATATCTTCTTTTACACAAGTTGTTGCAAGAAAATAAGAGTACACACTGCCCAATCAATAGTATGTGTAAAACATAAGGTTTCCTAGTTATTCAGCTCAAATTCTTTATCTATAGCTGCATATCTTTCTTTCAAGTCACAGACTTCCCTCTTTGGAAGGCGATTTTTATGGGTTAAATTAAAGTCCCAGAACATTAAGGAATGGAAAGAAACTGATGGTGTGTATGGCTGCTTATTTCTTCCTTGGCCACAGTCTAGCAGTTTCCAGTCTCCAGTCCAGGATCCCTTCATCCAATGTAAAATAACCTCATCCTTTTAAATTTTAGTGACTTCTCCAAAGTATGGTCGTGTGCTTGAATCAATGAGGTTTACGGCTGCTATATTCCCAACTTGAATATAGTCAGATACTTCAATAACTTCTTTAGCAAAGTTATAACATTTATATATATCACCACTCTGAAGATCTTCAACTCTAAAAGCAAGGAGCAGAAGGGCAGAAGGACAGAAGATAGCGGTTCTTATTCTCCCTGTAACAATTATCCATTTGCAAAAACAGATCCTTCCCAAGAGTATCCTTGTGCTTCACTAGTGTCCACAAATTGCATGTAATGGTCATGTTTGAATCATGTTGGATATGCTTCAGATCAGTCATAACATATATGCAAACTTGTCACATGGACCTTTAGTGTGAATTAGGACACCTGAAAAGAAAGAGAAGAATGAATATAGACTACTTCATTGACATGTATGATAAAGAGGTTGTTATTACTTGTTTTCTGCTATTAAATAAAGTTTGATAATTAACCTACTATGTGCTTTAACAAACAAAACAAAACAGTCACATAATATTTGATGGATACTAAGGCCATAATCTTTATCAGAACAACAAAATAAAGAACAGAATTGATTTGACCTCAACCAAAACAATAGGAACACTAGACTTCTTGTAACCTTAGGTGTCCATCCTTATACTATTTATGAAGATAATCAAGCTTCCCCTCTTGAGACATTGTGTTGTAAAACAAGGCATCATACAAACAAACACCCTGTATAAACACCCACACACACATACTGCTCACGCACATACATACTGTACTATACACCAACATGACATTACAATTTCATACTGTAGGATTACAATTTCTCGGAAACCAGAAAACGTGATGTTTACACTTATAATGACATAAACACTTTCCGTCTTGTGCACTCTTAGGTCACTTCACAATACCATGGAGGTAAAACAGACCTCCATGATAATATAGTACTGACCTGTTATGTGGATGTGGATGTTTTACATCCTTTTCACTCTTGACAAAATGTGGCAGATCAGTCTTTGATTGGTCCATTCCATCGACTATAAGGGTATTCAGTTCCAAAGAAACCTGGCACGCCTTAGTGCGGGCAAGATGTTACTGCTCTCCTTTTGACCTAGTAAAAATAGAACATATTATGATACAAAATAAACTCTTAACTGATACAGGGTTTACGATATCAGATAAGAAATATTGATTTGAGTTTTGATCCAATATCATTTGAGAAATAATGTAAATGATATATGGGTCAATCCATGCCAAATCAACAGATTTTTGGGTCGATTCCACGTCGACCCTCTTAGAATCGCCTGGAACTGATATGGTGTCCTGCCATATGTCTCAAAGGATGAAATTGGGCAAAAAAAAAATTTGAAACTTTTTCGTTGCTAGGTTACGACCCCGCCTAGCAACCAAATTAAAGTGGCTCATGAGAGTTACATCAGCCCTACAGAAACATGCTTGCGAGGGCAAACAGTGGTAACATTGTATCTTCATTCAAGGAGACCATGTAAAACAACATTAGAAACTATTGAAATGTTATTTATTAAAAGGGTTCTGTCTAGTACTCTTTGACTCCCTCTCACCCCCCCCCCCAGCACCCTCCCCATAGTGCACTATGCAGATTTGTATGCATATGTGACTGAATTTTAATACTGCAAAGAGACTGCATAAACATGCATTCAAGGTATACTGAATTACTGTATTTGGTAAGGTAATCTTCTGCTTCAAATTGTCTGTATGCATGTAACTCACCCCCTCCCACCCACATCCTCTACCCAACCCTATATCAGATTAGAATATGAATGTGAACCAGTGCATACATACAGTGTGCACTATATTATGGTTGGGCGATATATCGAAAATTATTATTATCGCGATAATTTTTTTTCAAGACGATATTTTTTGAGGATTGAACAAATGACGATAATTTCTTGTGAAAGAAATTTGAAATAGATGTAGAAAAAAAAATTCTCCGTTTTATGTGTAAATGTTATTCTAGCATTCCATGGTTAAGAAAGTTGAAAAGAAATATTTTATCAACTTCATTTACTGACTTTTGAACTTCGTAAAAACCCGTTCTTTACAACATTGACTGTATAAAGAACAAAACTCTGAAAATCAGTAGAGAAATTACCAATTCTGTACGAAAAGTAAGTTGGCACACCTTTCTAATTTTACGAAAGATCGAGCAAAATACTTTCGGAAAATTAACGCGGAACTGGCATATCGTGCTAAATGCAACAGGTGTCATGTAAACAAGGCTCTAGTACACCCATTTATGAATAAACCAGAAGACCACATCTGGTGTAAAGCGGGGGAAAGAAAGTATTTTCTAGAATTTCCAAAAAAACATAATAATTAATAATATCCTACCATAGTTAAGTGTATAGTAAATAGCCTAACCACTTCGTCGGTTACGGATCTCACGTAACAACAAAAACACAACTAATTGTATTTTGCGAAGTTGACGATTTCTACAAGGACATGGAAACAATATTAAGCATTAAGTTAATCACGCCTGGTGGCCTAAAACATGGAATTACAAGGTTTACTTTCATAAAGATGGCCATACTGTAGCTATTGGGGCCTTGATATCGTGCTACAGGGTGGCCTAAAACATGGAATTACAAGGTTTACTTTCATAAAGATGGCCATACTGTAGCTATTGGGGCCTTGATATCGTGCTACAGTATGTCTGTATGGTATAGACTGTGCCTCGTGTATCATGGGGAATAGATTGTTTTGTTCATGCGGAGGAGTCGGTTGGCTTGAGGTGTGTTTTACTTACCTTAATGTTACGGGGATATTTACCTACTTTCCTTGAACGTCTAAGATAATATTTCGCATAACTTTACGGATCCTTTACTGACTGACCTAATTAATTCTAGAGTGGAGCCAAAAAAGTTTACTCCATGAAAAGTTTTTTGGAACCGTGCCAAAAATGTTAACAAACAGGTGTTAGACAGGGGGGTTGTTTTTCAAGGTACCTGAGAAAATTTGAAGCACATTGTAGCCTACCGTGATATCTAAGTACGGTTAAACACTGCAGTTGTAAACTGATTGTTAGGCAGTCTAGAAACGAGGCTTGCCGAACGTAGTTTGTTTCATAATATCGACAGTTTTGTAAGTTAAACTTTATAAAGATTGTAAGACAGATTAATTCTCTTTTCATTTATCACATAATATAGCTACTCTAACTTGTCATTTTAAAACTTTCATCAGTTTCGTGACAATTTAAATTCATAAAGTTAGTCAGTATTTTGAATCCTCAATTGCGAATTTTTTATCGCCAGACACGCAAAAATACTTAACTTTTCCGGGGGCATTCGCCCCTAGACCCCCACAATGGGTTCCACCCCTTGACCCCAACGGGGCTCTAAGGCGGGCCCTATACCCCACGCCATTATGCTCGGTGTGTTTTCTGCGCTAAAACACCGGTGGGAAATCGGCAGTTGGTTTTAGTGTGTTCGCGAACACACTAAAAACAACAAGAAAAAATTATCGTAATTATCGAAATATCGCGATAATTTTTGAACTATTTATCGTGACATTAAAAAGCAAATATCGCCCAACCCTACACTATATATGTGTGTAAATGTTCAGTACAGTGTTATTTTTACACCAAGCACTAAATAAATACACACTGTCCACAATCATGTACAGTACACACTGTGTACTGGTCATTCCATTCAATACTGTGCATATTTCAATATCATTTTAAATATTTGCAATTTAGTGTATGCTTTTGCTAATTCAATAATTAAAAGACTTTCAATAATTTAAAAAGAATGTTTAACCAGTACATAAATGTGCAGTGTGTACTGTACATGTTTTTGGACAGTGTTTATTTAATAGTAATTGGTGTAGAACAACACTGTACTGAACATGTACACACATATACAGTATAGTGCATAGTGCATATTTCAATGTCTTTTTAAATATTTGCAATGTAGTGTATAATTCTTTTGCTAATTCAATAAATTAAAAGACTTTCAATAATTTAAAAGGAATGTTTAACCAGTAAATACATGTACAGTGTGTATACTGTTCATTATTTTGGACAGTGTGTATTTAATAGTACTTGGTGTAAAATAACACTGTACTGAACATGTACACACATATATAGTGCACACTGTGGACCATACCAATAATTCAGTATACCTTGAATGCATGTTTATGCAGTCTCTTTGCAGTAGAAGTCAGTCACATACTGTATGCATGTATACAAATATGCATAGTGCACTATGGGGAGGGTGTTAGGGGGGGGTGGGAGCCAAAGAGTATTAGACAGAACCCTTTTAATACATTTCAATAGTTTTTAATGTTGTTAGCATGATCTCCTTGAATGAAGATATAATGTTACCACTGTTTGCCCTCGCAAGCATGTTTCTGTAGGGCTGATATAACTCTCATATATGCCACTTTAAGCTGCCCTCCAGAGCATTAATAACTTATATAAAATATGTTTGAGCACATTCTTTGCATCATAACTATACATATCTTACTAGTTTGTATTGAAAACCAAAAATAAAACTTTTAATTGTGACCAAATTTGACCTTGAAATGCCCAAAATAGCCCAAAATATTTGTAAAATGTGATGTTTGAGGGTGCTGTTCACAGACATCGTTCGGCATATGACCCTGGAAATGCAGTTTATTGGTAGCCCTTATGCTAGTGGACCACCCTCTTAATTGTTAAGCACCTGTATGCTAATGCTAAGAAGTTGTTGTCATTTGAATTACTCAAATCGGCTTGTGCAAGCATTTTCATACATATGAACGAGGTGATTTTCGCAATTTTCGAGTCATAAATTTGAATAGATAACACAAAATACACAACGTTTTTACTTGAGTTTCTAAAAATAGGAACAATACGCTCCTGAAAGAATGGTATTAAAAAAAATTGAAATATACCCACAGGCCCAAAATGGACCCCCAATTAGGGCCAGAAGTGAGATTTCTTAAGTTTGAGGGCGCTGTTCATAAAACGTACCACCCGCTTGACTTTTTTTTTGCACTTTTCCTGTACAACTACTACTGGGCAAGGATCCTATGGAAAGTAAAACTCAAACATGCCTTTGCTTGTGAATATAGAGCACACTCAAAGTAGGGCCAGAAAAGACCCAGGCTATCTCATTTTCTGCCATTTTAGTTACTTGTTACGAAAAATTGAGACCTATCCAATGACCTTTCTCTGAACTTTAGGGTTTATCATCTTAGTTAGGGCTACTATATCCAATTTGTAGTTCAAGAAAGTTTTTGAAAGAGATAAGTGTTAACTAGGAGCATCACTGACACACCCACACATATAGAGGACTTGAAGGAATAGATAGTCTTTCTATTGCTTTTGACTTCTGCAAGGATTCAAAAAGGAAAGCAGACATCAACTTTTAACTCTAAATTAGTAAAATATTTTGACTCACTTAAGATGATTAAGATGAACTTCTTGCAATTGTCGGCATTCTTCATTTTTCTTTCCACTCCTCGTTCTTTCCGCTACCTCTTTCAAGTACCACCCACAGTAAACTCAGTCGTCTAGAAAAATATAATGTTGAAATACTTTAATTAAGCATTTAAAGTATAAGTTTTACTTCACACAATGGTGTAAAATTGAACTGCTTAACCTAATCAAGAAAAAGTTATGTAGTGATTAGTGATAGAGTTTTATTGTGTCAATTTGAACCATGTTGTTTTTATGAATACCCATAGAATAATGCAATGAGCATGTTGAATTTTGTTACTAATTATAACTGAAGTTAAGCATTCTTTTAGGTACTTTAGAGAATTCCTTTAAAGGAGTATAGGATGTTGAGAGTTGCTATTGAGAAAAGAACAAGTAAAGCTGTACAACATCTTCTCATGTTATTTATTAGACCAATTGATAGGGATGTTTGGAAATAAGACCCTAATCATTTTCCCGGACAGTTGAGGTAAATGTCCTCAAAGGTGGCAATTAAAACAATTAAAGAAGTTTGACCAAAGGTAAGCATATTTTAATTTCTGGCATATTTGGGGGAACTTTCTGAAAATGTCACTATCTAAGGGAGTTGTTCCTTGACATTTCAGCAGAAAGCACTTTTACTCCTGATTTGAGTGGAGGTTGCAATCAAACTTATGTAACATGTTCTTTAGAACTTCTTTAAATCAAAATTTTTGACAATAATTCTAATGTTTTTTAAGGAATGATAATGCAGCTTTAGTGGCACACTAGCTGTGAGGTGTATTCTCTCCAGTATGTACAGTACAGTCTTTGTGCTTGCTGAAGCTGAAGCTAACAATAGAGACACATGAATTTTTCTGAAGAAATGTTTAATGGACTGCACATGTAGTTAACTAAACAGATTAAATGTCACTGGATTGTATGAAGTTAAAGCCTCCATAGTCAGCAAAGATAAAAGGATGCAATGCCTGTGGTTTTGACACCCCAGGCTAAAACCCACCAATTGTGATTGATCAGCAGACCATGTACAGTACTTGAAAGTTATCATTTGTAATGTACACAGCTATTGCTTGTGTGAAATTGAATTTTGGCAAAACAGTCTTACAACAGCACTTTCGACCTCACAAGTTTCAGTATACTTTATCAATGTCTTCATGCTAGTTAATCAATTTAAAGCTACTAGCTATGAGGAATTTGAAATTTTATTCCCCTTTTCCCATGCAATGTATGCAACAATAACTGTCATAAATCCATGCACATTCACAAGATAAAATAATTAGGAATCTTGAACTCTTCTAAAGATTTCCATAAAGTATTCCTTGGAAATGATGCTTTGTTCACCAATGCCAATTTCTATCATTTCCTTATTCATGCGTGCATGGAGAGAAGTCTTTGTGTATGACACTGGAAGGTGCACTTCTGTTTTGTGGGGCATGTAATCTCCAATATGTTCAAATAAACACCTCATCCAAGCTAGTGCAAATGGAGTTTTTGTTCTCATCCTTTTCTTGCCTTTATTGCCATGAATTGCATTTTTCTTGCCAACTTGAAATTATTTCAGACAATCTTTGAATAACTTGCTACTAATACCAAAGAACATACAAAATGCTTTCTCACATACAATCTTCCCACAAATTACATAAATAGAACAAGATTTGTCTCAGGTGTGACATGATCTTTCCTGATGAATCCAAATCTTGTCCAGAGTGAATTGCTTTAGCTCAGTTTCCCTCACTTCACTAACCTCTAGAAAAGACTGTTCTAGGTCATCGTAAGAAAGCGATTTGATACAGCTACCATCACAGCAATCAGATTGGAACATAGGCAGTGGATCAAATGCTTGATTGCGTCTCCTTCGTTTTTTCTCACTCCTGGTGAATAAAAAAGGTTTTGATCACATGAAGAAATTGATGCAGAAAAATCTCTGGCAATACCAAAGCTACTGCTACTACTTCCATTTGAACTTATGTCAAGGTACAACTGCAGCGAATCATTTGTTGTATCTGGAGAAATAGTACTGATGTTGTGACTCACAGTGACTGCCCCATTCAAACGACAGTGAAAGTTTTGTTTTAGTATGATTATTTAAAGTTGGTTCCTCTTCCAAATTTTCCATTTCATTATCCATGCTCACGTTCCTTTTAAGTGTATTAGGTAGGGATGTATTTCCCTTGCTTTTGTGTGGAGATGAGAAAAGAGTTGGCTCAATGTCCAATTTGTCAGGATCATCCTCTTTACATTCTGACAGAAAACTGGTAATTTGTTAAAATTTGTTAGGTTTCCTTCACACATTTTGTTTCCCATTAAAGTGGAGCACAATGACAAATGAGCACAACTAAATCTTCATTTACTCAGCTGCACACCACAATAACATGAGCCAGGGAGCTGCTACTAGCAGCTCCCTGGTGAAACAGTATCCAAAGGCATGCATTGAAAGAGTAAGTCCTCAGAGCATGACCACTGCTCAACAGTTTTACTCCCTTTCTGTGGTTAACCCTGCTTTTGAAGACTGTATATATTCACTGTTGGTTGCTGCAGTATAGACTGCCTTACACTTTGATATGAACTGGCTAGGTGTCATATGATCCTTTATTGACACACTGTTTGACCACAACCAAAGGGACAAAGTTTTCAGGTTTTATTTCCACAATGGAGTTGCAATCAGGCAAGACAATATTGTTGTGATTGATTGCTTCTGAGGTTAGTACTTTATGCAGACTGTGTAGCCCTGTTAAGAAATCTTGCACATCTGAGAGGTACTGTATGTGGATGTATGGAGGGAAAGGACTTCTCCAATGTCAGTATCAATGCTGCAATGTTGAAAAGTGAATTTTTAGTTGACAATATTTTGTCAAAATGGTACTGTTCTACCAAACTTCAGTACAACTTGTAAAAAAGGACAAAACTCATTAACTTCAATAAAATAGCCTGACCTTCAATAATTTTCCTAGCCATTGGGACACAGTCCCTAGTTCCCACAATCACACATAGTGAGAGCAACAAATGTGAGTAAAAATCTGCACACTGGACCATGCAGGGACATATATATGCCAAAACTGTTATTTGTTTTGTTATTTTTTCTTGGGGGGGGGGGAGGGGGATGTTTGTAACTGGAAAAGCCTGAAATAAATTATAGCAATATGCACCATGTACAGTATGCAATAATGAAGTATATAAGCATATTTGCTGCTATAAAGATTAAATTTGAAAATTAGCACTTACCTAAGTTCTTAAATCTGTTCTTGGACTTGTGCTTTTATACAAGATCCAGATCAGGTCCTCTGATTTTATCAGACGATCATCTCTCCACGGGGTAAACTGATGCATTGATCCAGTCGCATTTGCACTCGAGCCGTACTATGGATCTGATCCTTGCCCGGGCCGGTAAAAAATTCGGATTGGAAATGTGTCATTCGCAGCCGGAAATCGCGTACTAGTAGTACATTTGGTCCAAAACTTTCGTTTTCAAAGTTCATAGCCTAGAGTGACAATGCTACGTTAGATTCATAGGTCAGTTATGATTATTATATAGTATTGTATCGACGATGGTCAGGAATTCAGGATGCATGCTTTTTACGAAAAACACCCGATTTCGAAGAAGAGTTGACGATAAAAATCGTGTCAGTATGGACGCTAGCAACAAGTGTAGAATTTAAAACGATGGGCTCAATATTCGGAGTTGCCCTGGGACAGGGAGTACAACGTATGTGACATGTGTCATAACACACGATGTTTTTGTGCGATTACACTACAGTATCTACTGTACTACCAGGGAGTTGTAATCAGCGTTACCAGCGACAGTTGACGAAAAAACGCTAGATTTGCGAAAATAAAACCCTAGAAAACGCTAAATGGTAGTTTCCCTAACTTTCGTGTTGTTTCGAGTCAATTTAGCACAGATTCGTAGGATGAATGGTCACCGATCACAAAATAGAATTTGAATAGTTGATATGAGTGATAGTCTGACCCAGATAATTTGAAAAAAATATGGAAATTTTTGGTAGGAAATTCCGAAGATTGGGCAAAAATACTCAAAATAAATTTGGATGGGTCTCCAAGTAAGAATTTTGTCTAAAAAATCTGAAAAATGGTCTATTTTTGGTAAATTTAACTAGTTTTAGGCAAAATACGGTAGAATAACCAAAATTAGAAAAAACGTGCGCTAGAAACCCAGAAATGACTAAAAACGCTAGATCTAGTGTAAAAACGCTAACTCTGGTAACACTGGTTGTAATGGGTTGCGGCACAGCTGATCTGTCAATCACTAAAAACTAGTACAGGGTGGCCAAAGGTCATTTACGGTTAGCATAATAATAATCAGGGTTACCAGCGACAAGTAACAATAAAACGTTAGATTTGCCAAAATAAAACCCCAGAAAACGCTAGATAATCAGTTTCACTCACTTGTTATGTTTTGTTTTCAATAATTCGTTGACTGCTCGTTGAACTGATTCATATCTATCATAGGCAGTCTAGTGATTATTTTAACAAGTTAAAACGGTTAATAACAATCAGGAAATAATACAAGAAAATTAACTGTGGATTTTACAAAAATGCTGATTCAGTCCTAATGAAAAATCCAAGTATGAAAAACCCATTAATATTAAAACAGTTCACGCGGTATTATAGTGTAAAAGCCACGGAAGCCTATAAATATATTTTATTGGGTTGCCAAGTGGTAATTTGGTCTCAAAGTTTCAGAAAACAAAGTAATTATTTTGTGAATTACCGATTTGGTGCGGTTTTTGATAAAACGTATGCTGGAATACTAGAAAGGTGAAAAAATACGCTAGATCTATTGTGTGAAAAGGCTAACGCTGGTAACTTTTATAATAGTACTGTAGTAGACTTGTTTAGTTGTACTGTGTAAAAATATGCACTATGCGGAGTTCTCATCAGTATTACTTGTCAAACACACATGCATGCCTATAGTCTTATTTGTGTTAGGTTAGCCTTTCTGTAGAAGTATTCATTTGTGGTTTACATGGATACATTTGGAAAATTTCGCTTTCACTTGTTTGTAAACAGTAGCACGGTGGGATATGGGGGCAGGGGCATGGAGATCTGCCCCACATCGATGCTAACCCCAGCTCCCAACGACTTTGCTGATCCTATATAAACAACGGTCGACCTGACCACCCCCCCCCCCAACCAAAAAAAATAGCTGCATGCTTGTACGATATATTATGGTATATTTTTTCAGCCAGCTTGTGATCATAACATTAAAATCACTTGCTATAAAGAATATCATTATATCCCCACCCCCCCCCCCGCCTCACCCATACACAAACACATACACATTTCTGTTGCGACAAGTCCATTACAATATAGTCCTAGCCTACGGCGCTCAACCCTCCGATTTTCTACAGCCATAGCTATTTTCACTTAATTAATCGCACTAACATTGACAATACATTTAAAGCCTCCTAATGTGGCAAAATACATCAAACTTCCATGATAATTTTGGAAAACAGTAAAATGCTTGTGTCTAATTGATAGGGTTATTTCAATTTTGTTTGGAATATAATTATACAAATTTACCAATTTACTCTGTGCATTGTGATCAACTCCTAGCTGAATCATGTTACAATATAAAGGAAAATACCTAGTCTCCAACAAAAGAGGGAAAAAACACATTTTAGCAACAAGATGGAATAGAGGGCGTACTTTTTGCGACGTGGAAAACACACATATCTCTGGATCTAAAGGTGTTACAAAATCCTCCTTTACATATGTCATTTTCATTAACACAATTAAAAAGATGGGTAAAATTCAAGGTCATATGTATCAATTTGAGAAAAATATCATGTATACATTTTACAACCAAAATTGTTTATTCGCCGACTCTAGGCATATACTCTCATTTAGGATTTGTTCACATTCAGCACTTCTTATTGATTAAAATTTTCGGAAATAAGATTGGAAACTGATATGCAGAAGTTATACACAAAATCTATCACATTTAGGGTTGAGGATCTCGCCACCACCTATAGTTAGTGATGTATTGAATTCGTATAGATTATGCCCGCACGTCATTGGGGTTTAAATTTTGTAATTTTTGTGAAATAATATGTGATACGGAAAAACAGATGTACTTCGGGTTCTTCATCCATCATTACTGTCCAATTTCATGTAGTACAGGGGGGGGGGGGGACATCACTTACTTATGGAGGCACAATGTGTATTGTTAAATGCCGTCCTGTGGGAGGGGTGATAGGGGAAAGTTCTCCCTTCCACTTTGTGAATTTTGGATCAATTTTAAGGGTCCTCAGATGCAATCTGGTGCTATATTTAGCAACTTGAAGTAATTCTCGGGCTTGCATCTGTCCAATATTGATGTTTTTAATTTATTTAGGCAAATAAAGTTTTTTGTCTGAGTATTTTTTTTAACACTACAACCGCATCTGAAGGGGAAGGGCACCTGGGGGCACGATTTTTTTCAGGCCCCAGCCCCCCCCCCCCTTGGCGACGCCACTGATGGGTACGTCAATGGTACTTAATGGTAACGGGTTTCTTACTATCATAGGAGGCACCCCATACTATAGCCCATCTATCAACACGGGAAAAAGACATTACGATTAACATATTTACATAGACAAAATATGTACTGCACGCAGCCGCGTACACTACACATATACATATTGGTTAACATGCATGTGTGACAGTAACTTTATTGTGCCCACGCTTAGGCATTGTGCCCACGCTTGAGAAAGTATGACTGAAATATAGTAGTCTTCACAGAAACTGCTTGAAAATTAAGCGATTCAGAAGGCATTAAAACCCAATACAAACGAGTAGACCCTTTAGGAACTGCACTATTTAAGAAGCCTATATATTACAAACTTTCTTGAATCCTCTTTCCGACCCCCCCCCCCCCCGCCTCTTTATTTTTCAAAGGTGTTGCATACGGGGAAGTTTTGGTCTCCAGTTAGGTTCAAACCTTGTTATATGCAACTACAATAGGTTATTTCGAAGGCTTAAAGTTATGATGTATTGGCCCCATATATGCTCCATATTAAAATATGGTCACCTTTGGGTAAAATTCTTAAACCGTTTGATTACCATCTAGGAGGAATTTTACCTCACTGGGAAATTCAGTCATCTAGGTGCCTATGACATACCGATCTTGAGAGACATTTACATATTGGTATACGTTGTCGTATGTATCCGTGTCGGTTTCTTGAAAAATATACGAACTCAGAAGTTCAATGGTAATGCAGGACACTGCGAGTTTCGCCCGTGTATTATTCGACGTGCCGTGTGTATACGTACACTCAGGGACGTCGCTAGAGGGGTGGGGGTGTCTCACACCCCACCCCTAATCTTTGTAAAACTGATGATAGTTGGAAAATTTGAGTGCGACAGTCCGAATTTCCGACTGTCTCACTCTAATTTTTCCGACTGTCGCACTCTAATTTCATATATTCTTGTAATTTGTGAGTGACCTACAATTTTTGGTCAAAATTGACCTTTAATCAGTCATATTTACCACGTTTTCCTTGTCAAATTTAGAAATTGCATCTCGCGATCTTTATACTCCACCATACAAAACTTCGTGTGATTTTGAATACTGTAAAAAAAACGCCTAATAAAACTACTGTACAACGTATACGATAAAAACGCTCAATGCTTATCTACGGAAGCTTTAAAGTGCCATCAACATGAGAAAAACTTTGCCCCATAGGGTGAAATTTTTCAGTAAATTGTTTAGATAACAAGATAAAATCTTACAAAAAAAAAAAAAAAAATTGGATTGCTTAGTTGCTTTAACTGAGCAATTGAACAATTTTCTACAAAATGTTTAATTGACAACTTATCATATCTCGTGAATTGGACATTTTGCTGCAAAATGTTCAGTTGTTCACTTCATTCCATCTGAGCAATTGAAAAATTTTCTGCAAAATGTTTAATTGACAACATATCTTATCTCGTCAATTGGACATTTTTTGGCAAAATGTTCAATTGTTCACTTCATTCCAATGGAGCAATTGAAAAATTTCTGCAAAATGTTTAATTGATAACTTATCGTATCAGTCGTCAACTCAACATTTTTCTGCAAAATGTTTAAGTATTCATTTCATTCCCAATGCTCAGTTGGAATGAAGTGAACAATTAAACAAAAAAATCATGTGAGTGATAAATAGCCCCCCCCCCCCCCCCAAGAAAATAATATTAAGCGCGCTAGGAAAAAGCACTGTATTTTGGGGTAATTCACTATGTCGTCGAATATAATTTGTTGAAAAAAGGTTTTCCCCATTGTCACATTAACATAGCTTTTGTAGTTAGTAGTCTATGTAGCCTATCAAGCAGATAACTCAACTCAGTTGCTTACCCGCTTTACCAGAGTGAATAATAAGTTTGTGAAGTGAGGGCCAGTGCTACAAATGTACCGCAAAAAATTCGGAACAAAATTGCAGTCGCGAAAGATGGGATGTCTGACTAACACTGACCGTATCGTTCACGAGTAGTGCGGGTGGGGGTACAAGGCAGCAGTCGGAATTTTCTGGCTCCAAAACCCATCAAGTTGGAATTTCAGCCACTGCATTCCCCCCCCCCCCCCAACTTCAGGCTCGCTACTGAACGTAAACGTAAAGAAATCGATTGGATCTTTCGTATTAAGTCACCGGCCTCGACAAAGACTTGGGACCCCTTAAGTGCCTTAACAACTATCAGTTCTACAAACATGTTATCCGTTCTTTGCTCATTCATCCGCTTCCTGTATAGTCATGGTTTATTTGGTTTTAATTCCATCAATGCAACTTACACTTATCTAGCGTCATACTTTCATTGTGTTAGTATATTTTCATTTCATTTTCATTCGACTGCCAAGTATTGCTAACGAAGGCCCCAAGGTGACCGAAATTCTAATATATTTTCTAAAACTTTACTCCTTATTTTTCAATTATGAGTCATATCTTATTTCTCTGGTTTTCTATAATACTAATAATAATAATAATAATAATATATATATATATATATATATATATATTTATATATAAGTATATATATATATGTATATATAAATATATATTTATGTATATATATATATATATATATAAATATATATATATATATATATATATATATATATATATATATATATATATATCTGCAGCCTTATTTTCAATGAAATGCATCATATATTATTAATGCAGCTTATTTGTTATTCCCACCCATCCATACCTATACACGTACATGCATTGCATACATACATACACTCACGCATGCACACATGCATACACCATGGAGGGAAAACTGTTTTTACCTCCATGGAGGTTAAACTGTTTTTTACCTCCATTTTACCTGTTTTTTTTTACCTGTTTTTGACCTCCATGCATACACATACTGGTAGGTATATAAATGATCCTATTCGCCAAACACACTGTTTTCTTTATTTACAACTATAGTTCTAATTAAAGGCTAAGGCCATGGCATGTCGTCAACTTAAAAAACGTTAACCTTCATTTCCTGTGTGAGAGAACGCAACGTGATAGGAATGATTACGTAATATCATCTTTCATCGGCCCTCTCGATGTTGACCGCAAACGTGGAGATGTTCAACCAGACTTTGTTGTCTTTTTTCTACCACAAACATCCGCACTATTATTTGATATCGTAAATTTTCACTGTCGTAGTTGCATACACATACGTATACGTTTGTTAGACCAGGGAGTTGTTCAGACCACCAACGTATTTATACCCTGACAAGGTTAGACTGCTCATGTACGGATGCACCAAACGCAAAATCGTAGAGCCGAAGTTGCGAAAAAGTTCGAAACGCCTAAATAATAATTTTATAAAACGACGAGACCAAGAAATTGGTGTGTGGCAGAGGAAGACTCAAGATTTTTCTTTTTTCGGACTTGTCCGAAGTCTACTTTTGGAACCAAAGAGCCCTTGTCAACAATTACATGAAGATTCGAAATATACCGCCGATCCCAAACAGCATTAAGGTGAGGAAAATTTTTGGACTTATTTCCGTATAATGAAATATATTTTGTGTTAAGAATAACCAAGTGGAGTTTTTGGTTCTTGCATGTATATGGGTATGCTTTTAAAATAAATTGAAAGTGCATAGCCAATCGCCCCAAATCATAGCACGCTAAAATTGCTAGGCGTTTTCAAAAAGCAGTGGCGTAGGAAGGTACTTTTGAGTGGGGGGGGGGCTGAAGACTGATGGCCGGCCTGGGGTAGGGGTCTAAGGAGAGGGGGTGTCCCCCTCCCCTTTGGAATTTTTTGCATTTCCAGGTAGCCTCAGATGCAATTTGGTGCAATATAGCACACTTCAACACCTACTCCATTTTGTAAACTTAATTTTGTATTTTCACCAGGCCTTAGATGCAATTTGGTGCTCCAAATGAGATTTTTTTCTCATTTGGAAATGAAAAAGGGGTTTTCTGACTTGCGAAGCGGGGGGGGGGCGGAATGATACTTCCGCCCCTCCACATTTTTCACTGGGGGAGCTGGGCCCCCCCCCCCAGCCCCACGGTTCCTACGCCCTTGCGGAAATGAACAAGCGCTTCTCCACAGAAAACTGCCAGATCATGAGAGGGATCCAATCACTGAATCCAGAGAGTATATAAGGATTTCCTCTCGATGGAAAGCGTCGAACAGTTTGGCCAAGTTTTCGATGCGAGCATGGAAGACCTCAAACACGAGGTTCCGCAAGCACAGAGACTCCTCCAGCGCTAGTTCGCTAACACGGGAGAGACGCCACCACCCAACCTTCTGTCGCTGACATCGTTTCTGGAGCCATATAATGATGTCTTTGCAGAGCTGTTACGCCTTTGTAAAATTGCCATTGCGATTCCGGTATTGAGTGCTGGATGCGAGCGCAGCTTCTCAACATTGAAGCTCGTCAAAACCTATCTGCGGAACACAATGTCAGACACTCGCCTTAGTGATCTCGGAGTTTTACATATCGAAAGGGAACTGTCCGAGGGGATCAATTTGGAAGAATTCGTCGCAGACAGTCATCAGAATAGGCGAATTAACCTTCGCTAAACTGTTTGAGTGAGCCCTAGACAGTGCAAAAGAAGGGCCCGAAGGGGGAATGATAACATCTTTTGTTGATTGGGGAGGGGGGGGGGGGTGGTTACACTCCCAGGCCAGTCAGATATCATGCTGATCATCTTTGAATACTGACAGAAAGAGCATATAGTCTATTCAGATTTTTAAAGAGAACTATCGATGACTTTTTCAGTGATCTGTTTTATCGTTAATAATACCTATGTGGAAATAACATAAAACGTCAGCTAACTAGAGTGACCATCTGTGCCCTACATTGCTGACACAATACCCGATTTGCCACAGTTTGTCATGCAAACTGTTTGGTATGTCTTTTGTACTAGCTTAGTCTGCCCCACCAATCAGACCCTTCGCCCCCTCCCTTTGCCCCCCCCCAGATGAAAAAGTCTGGCTACGCCACTGAAGCACGCACAGCGTAAGTAAATTAATGATTATGTTAATTCATGAAAATGCGATAAATCTTTCAATAGTGCAATCGTTAACTTGTCTGTGCTTGTTGATTAGTCACTATGGCTTATATACATTCTCGTTAAAGTTTGAAATGCAATGCAGATACGGTCATAAGCAATGTATTTCATATATTTTCCGAACACATTTGACAGTTCATGAAATGTCATTAAAAGTTGCACATCGTGCAATTTTTAAACATTGTTATAGTTTTATAAACCTTTTTACACTTTCCTTATTTATCCAAGTGAACCAAAAACGGATACTGGCTATTAAATTTATTTATATTATATTAATATCATTATAATTGCTTTTATGAAGAACACTGATTTGTGTACCATTCCGCTTTGAGGAAATACAGACAATTTTCAGATACATTTCTTTAGAGCAATCATTTGCATGTTTATGTGTTTATGTTAGAAAGCAAGGCACATCCTGTTGTGAATTCATCTCATAGTTTACCTTTCTTGAATTGTCAAATATTTGGCTGCATTCCTTGTAAGCCGGATACAACTTTGCAATTCTCACATATCTATTTATTATTACATATCAAATATAAGGAAGTATTACTCATTTCCGTGACGTGATTCAATTCGCAATCCCGTTGCTAGAAGCTAATGTTATTTTACTCAGTCGCAGAACGGTCCAACATACCAAAGCATAAAGTTACCTCAAACAAAGTAATTCATTTTGTGCGTTCATACTGCGAAATCCTGTATTTGAATGTTTGTCAACAAAAGGTCACTCATAGATTTAGACATTTTTTTTAACAACAATAATATTTAATTTTTCAACAAATGGAGTCTTTTTTACAATAAGGGTGCACTTTTGAGGGTAACGTTCTCCTTGTGCACCCCCTCCCCTCCTCGCTTCTACCGCCTCTGTATGTGTCTTAACAAAACCGGTGGGTGTGTTAAGAACAACTCCTAGATCATATATAGAATGCCAAATCAAAGGTGCACAGTCAATCGCTCAAATGGAGTAATAACATGTTCGAGGTCGCTTTACGTTTGCATTACAGATATAAATAATTTGCTTTCTCTTTCTTTGTTGCAGGCGATTGGACCACAACCAACTCCAGTCACTTTCTTCCAACATCTTCGAAAACTTAACAAACTTGAAATACTTGTAAGTACATTTCATCAGCATAATATGTAGTTGATGTTACCATAGCTCTCAGTGGCGTAGGAAGGTACTTTTGAGTGGGGGGGGGGGCTGAAGACTGATGGCCGGCCTGGGGGAGGGGTCTAAGGGGAGGGGGTGTCCCCCTCCCCTTTGGATTTTTTTTGCATTTCCAGGTGGCCTCAGATGCAATTTGGTGCAATATAGCACACTTCAACTCCCACTCCTTTTTGTAAAGAATTTTGCATTTTCACCTGGCCTTAAATGCAATTTGGTGCTCCAAATGAGATTTTTTTCTCATTTGGAAATGAAAAAGGGGTTTTCTGACTTGCGGAGCGGGGGGCGGAATGATACTTCCGCCCCCCATATTTTTCACTGGGGGGGCTGGCGCCCCCAGCCCCCCCGGTTCCTACGCCCTTGTCAAAAAGTACTTTCCTGGAAGCATTCACTCTCCATTTGTTCTCAAATATTCTAAATGAACACCCAAAGCCATTCTTACCAAGGAAGTGATACTTCCCATGTTCGTACACTACAGTACTTGCAAGTACAACTTTCTCAGACAAATTATTCCATAACCCTCTGAGAATAAAAAGGAGTTTTGACAAATATATGGTACTTATAACTTCTGTAGTTTAAGACATTGATCTCTGGTAATTCTGCTTGGCAAACCTGAAAACAAGGTCAGTGAAGGATAAAATGTCTAAACCATACCATTCTTGAAAACCCGAATCAAGTCACCGCGTAATTAACCGACCTATAACCTCCATTGTGGTGGGTTAACTGTCAGAATGCACATTATCAGTGTTTTTATCTTCATGCAGAACTGACATCAACAGTGAATACTATTGTTCTCTGACTCGAGTCAAAGGACGCTTGAACCGCAGTGTGCTAATGTAACTGCCAAGCGTAACTTATTTGTGATTGCAGGTGTCCAACCGCAGTGTAGACAAGCATTTAACGTTATACATTGAATTCGAACTTCTTCATGATCTGTCGTCATATTTTGTGTATTACTATTTTTAAGTTGTTCATGCAAACACATAATGAACACCCTATACATTGCTCTAGACTGACTTTCAAGAAAAAACCGTCGGTGTCATGTAGTGTGGCTTGTCTACAACCCAAACTCATTAGAAAAGATATTTCAATCAATTCTGACTTGATTGTGAGTGAAAAAATGCTACTTGAAGCAAGTGCAATAACAAGCAACGCTGACAGCCATTTAACAAGTCAACGAGTGACACTCCTGACGGTTTCTACTACTACAATCTGTTTCTGTGATATTTTCCGACGAAAAAGAAAACGGCGACCACAGTCGCGTAGTAACATACAAGTGCTACCTCCTTAAGCTTATATCAACGAGGTAAATGAATCTGGAGGATTCATGTCAATTGGGTGCGCGCGTACCATGTATGGAGGGTCATGTGATGTGTTCCAGGGTGGTACTATACTGATATTTCTCTGTAGCAGTTCGAGAACAGTGTTAGTGACTTCGTGAAAGATTGGTCGGTTCGGACATGGGAACTAACGGCATAAGAAGGTACTGGTACTTCAGGCCTACGAAATAGTGCTAATGCTAACGTTCAACCTTATTCTCTTGAATGAAGGCAGGCCTTCTACATAATAGATCTTACTTATTAATACAGCTCTTAGAGGCAAGCTTTGTCTCATATGGCCTAACGTTATTACAACACGCTATAAGTGAATGAAATGTGGGGAAATGTTTAGTTCAGTGCAACCACGGAATTCTCCATGGAACAGAGCCTAATGCTGCTCGACGGGAATATAGCTATCACGTCAGGCTACAAGCACGGTTATTGCTAGGTAACGGGTGTCGTCTGCTGCTCTAAGCACGCAAACACATTTACGTACTAGTTGGGTGAAATCATCATGCGTAATAGGGAGAGTAGTATATTAGTACCACCCTGGAACACATCACATGACCCTCCATACATGGTACGCGCGTACGCGCGTATTTACTGTGTGATAGTTTCTCCAGATTCATTTACCTCGTTGGCTTATATTATGTACGTACGTGAATTTGACAGAAAACTTGAGGGTCAAAGGTGAAAAAGTGAAGTACACTACATGATGCGAGTTAGTATTAAACGTTAGGCCTACTTCAAGTTGATTCAATGACTAGGATATACCGGCATTTTAAATTTATTATTCCTCTCGACAATTTACGGTACAATTAAAGGCAGGAGCCCAGGAAGTTATTGACCAAGCGATTTTGCCAATTTTTTGACAAGTTCGGTTCGTTGTAATACGCCTCAAATAGAACTTAGAAGAAAAGGGGCCTCTACGGGCTCTAACTTAGGCCCTAGGTAGCGTACACACTATTTCTAGACTGAAGTCTGTGTAGGCTAGGTCACAACATCAAAGGTGAGTCCTAATTTCGTGCAGCTATTTGATTAATTCGATTGATGCTTCACGTTCCTTAACCTTCAGCTTTCATTTAAAAAAAAAACGTGTGTCTTTGTTGTTTGCACCTACAAATCTGTTAAAATTTCGTAGAAAATAACATTGTCACGTCCAACTCCAATTTAGCAAGAGCTAGGCCGTAAGCCTATTTAATCAGTGAAGCCAGGATAGTGTTAACATATCAACATTGTTAAAACGTGAAGTGCTCCTAAATCCTAATTTCGTTCCTGTTGTCGGCTACTCCAAAATCCTAAAATTTTATGGCAACTATATAATTAGTTTTGAATCAATATAATATAGTAACAAGGAATATTATTGCTTCAGAGACAGACATGCACCAGTGCAGTGAAATGCTTACAGTCTTCAATTTCATGGGGGTGAAAGCCTCATGTGTACCCCTTCTCCCCTCTGGGTCAGACATTGGGCCAAGATTGGGGTTGATATATGGGAGTCCAAGGAGTCAAAGGACACTAGCATATTGTGATATTCAGGTTTACTAACTGCTCTTTTCCACTTTAAAACAGACCTTCAACATCAGGAAGTAAAGAGAAAAGAAAGGCTCAGCACAAGTTACCTGTGCTTCACAAAAAGAGGAAGAGTAATAAGGATCAGCCAGTTGTCAGCCCTTTAGAATTCATCAAGAAGGAAGTCAATGCAGCATTCTTAGGTGAGAACCCTTAGAAGCTGTCAGGTACGGTAGCAGTACAATATACTGCCTCAGGAATTGGAACTGTTGTGGTTTTAGAACAGGGGGCCCCTACTAGCCAGATTGAGCATGCCAGACAATCTAATCTGGCCCACCAAAAAACAAAGGGAAAAAAAACCCAAACTTTTGGTTCACCAATTTACTGAACAAAAAAAAAAATTGAAGAGAATTTGAATAAGCGTTAATTTTCAACACGAAAAAACATTGATCAAAGTTTGTCATAGATGCTAAAACAATCATCTTCCATTTTCAGCAATCTATTTTTGGCCTTTTGTTAGTCAAAATATCTTCCTGTGGCTACCATGGTGGGCCCGCATACTGTATGAGTAATATTCAGCAGCCCACAACTAAACGGACAGTAGGCAGCTGTTAAATTCATTTTACACCAGTTTCTGTGCAGTGTCCTTCATACTGAGCCATCTGTATGCCTCCTACTGCATGCCCATTAAGAACTGCCTCAACTGTTGACTTTTCACCAGAAATTTACAACATCAATAGAAGTATCAGTTTTTATTTGAGTGTTATCGGGGAGGGGTCAGAACCCCATTAATAATGTGTTCATTAATTGAACATTGCAGTTGGAAGTCTGACCCCGTGACCTCGAAGAATGATCAACGATCACGCATATCATTAAATTTGAATTTGCCCGCATTTAACGTAAAGTCGGTCCTACATTTCACTCACGGAAATTACAGACATTGATAGTTTACAACTTACCGGAACCTCACAGAATGGATTAAAAGTAATTCCAATGTATGGTAGGGCAAAGATACCCGAGAAAAAATCAACGAAAACCTATGAAACAACGATTGCAATCCAACTTCGTCCTCACACATGTATTCCTAACTGACACAAAATAGGTCAAAACGAACCAACGAAAGAGAGTTACAGCAAAAAAGTTCTCCCATTTGTGGATCTTGTACTCTCCTACATGATGCTGTAAAGTTTCGGTGAAATGGTTGTCTAAGACGGCCAGTCACAAAACGATTACCTCGACTCGGCGATTTTGTTGCTGTCGCCGCCATTTTGAAATTAGGTAGACTTTCGCCAAGCCGTTTTCATGCTATGGGCTACTACCTACAAGACTTCACTCAAATCGTTTTCAATGTAGTGGAACCCATTCCTTTAGTGTACGGTCTATTAGGAATGTTAGGTTTTGTGGCGTGAAATTAAGTAATTTAAGTTGTGCTAAGGTTTGGAAGAAATTTTGTCCCAAATTCTAATATATGATTAGGTAAAATGTGAAATTACTGAGAGCTGCGTATGGGAGGGGTAAGAGAGACAAAATTGGGGAGGGGGCAAGGGAGATGGTGTTTACTTTCTAGCTAAATTAATGGCGGTAACTATTAAGGTAACACAAATTTTCCCGAGTCTGTTGTCAAAACTGAAGGGGTCATACCACATGTCGAATATACAAAGGTAACAT
Source organism: Apostichopus japonicus (assembly GCF_037975245.1). Lineage (NCBI taxonomy): Eukaryota > Metazoa > Echinodermata > Holothuroidea > Aspidochirotida > Stichopodidae > Apostichopus > Apostichopus japonicus. The sequence continues at coordinate 19,047,384 of NC_092561.1, forward strand.
GGCCTAGGCCAAACCTTATTTCTAGTTGCTTTCTAAGGAACTTCCAACAATTCCGAATGATTTATACCTACAATACCAAATGATTTATACTTACCCACTTACCATAATTCCACAGTAGCCCTTACTCAGTGAGATTCTGCAAAGCTGGGTACTCATCTGTTGCTTATATTCATCAATAAATATCAGTTAACAGTTTTCCAGTCAATACCAATCTTTGTTTGGTTCATGTATCACACTACATAACCACTTGCCAATATTGAAGTTAAGTACTGAGGCTTGGGTAGGGGTGTGTTGTTTAGGGGAGGGGTGTGGTGTTTTTAGGGGTTTTGGGGAGGAAATGTGGTGCTTAGCGGATTTGGGGAAGGGTTTGGAGTTTCCCAGCTTTGGGATGGGTGTGGTGTTCACCAGCTTTGGGAAGAGTTAGGGTATTTTGGAGGGATGAGGTGGTTTTGCCACATATGGGGACTTTAATTAAAAGCGGACTTTCAGTACACAGGACGCGTTTGGATACATTACGTTCTATGGATACTCTGACCAAATATTTTGAGTAGGGCTGTTTTCTTTTTCTTTTGCACATGCATAGTAGAACATTAGTCAACAGTGGAAATAGAGTTGCCTGGTCTTTTATTGATTTTATAACTGTAACAATAAGGCACTTTAAGCAACAGAAAAAAGAAAATGAAAAACATTTGGTGTGACACTCTCCATGAAAGAACATGTTTTAATGTCCTGTGAAAATATGGGCATGAAATATAAATTACTTTGATCACTTCAAAGTGAAATACTTTGTTCAAATGGAAGGAATAGCTTAACAAAATTTGAATACTTCTTGAAATGAAACTCACTTCATACTGTGAAGACTTCATACAATAATATTGTCTGAAAAAAAATCACACACAATGTCAAGTGCATTATGACTGGAAGGGGTATTTCAAGGTGGCATAGTGAAGGCATGACATAACAAAAACAGTTCAGGTGGCAGGATGGATAGTTTTGTAACTTTGAAATGGTGAGATATACCTGTGACATATAGCATAAGATTAAAATTAAAAGACAAATATATAAAAGTAAAAGGTAAGAGTAGAAAGTAAATAAATAAGTCCAAACTTGACATATAACTTTAACAACCTGGTCTTCTTCAGAAATAGGAGCACCAATAGCATCCCAACGATTCATACTTCCTTTCATATAATTCAAATTATTTCCAACTGACTTGCCCTCTGCCATTTCAGTTCTGAGGTACTTTTTCTTGAGCTAAATTTTTTTGGTTAGAGAATCCTTTTCGAACAGAGTACGCAAGGCATCCTAAGCATCACTTGGTTTGTCACTTGTTGTAATTAATTCCAGCTGACTAGATGCTATTGCAAGCACAATGATGAAAAATGCCAGTTGTGTCTTTTTCAAGTTTGCACTCTTCTACTTCTCACATACAGTAACCCCCAACTTTCCTGAGCCATCCTCATAGCCCACAGGCCTTTTGCAAGAAACAAATGTCTCATCTGGAAATTCCATGTCAGCCAGTTGGAGCCATCCATTTTGTTAATTTTCCACGTCATATCTTCTGTTGTTCCAGCCACATTGGTCAGTTGTCACGACTAAATTAACCAATTTAAGTACCAACATTTCCCAAGAAATGGTTCCAAAATCAGCACATAAATTCCAAACAACAATCTATTCTACACAGTTAACTTCCAGTGTATGTGTCTGGGCCAATACTCTGTTCGAGTTAGCTAGAGAATAGGCATGAGACTGCTGAGTATATTACAGCCTGTTGCTGCACACAACTTGTTCTTTCTATAAGAGTATAACAGAAACTGAGGAAAAATGTAAATTACATATATATAGAAAACAAAATTGCTTAAAGGTAGCACACTAATAATACAACCTGATTAAACAAACAATAGTTTGGAGCAGAGTTGTAACAACAGGCACTTAACTGATCCACAGGCTGCATTCCTTCTTACTACAGGTACATATAACAGAGCTAGTAACTTAAAGATATATAGTATTAAATAGAATGTGAGACTACATTTATTAACAGATTTCTATAAATAAACTCTTATATGAAGACTTCAGATATGAGGATAATAAACATGAGGATGTAATAAACTCTGGAAGCTCTCTGGGCTAATACTTAATACCAGTGGAACTGCATTTTGCAATGTTAGTCATTATACATAACAAAACAAATCTAATAGTGAATGAAACTTTTCTTCTTTTTGGGAATAACTTTTTTTTGGTCATATATACATGGGAAGCACCTTAGAGAAATCTGTGTGTGACACACACACATAGGGAAGACTGTACGTGAATGACTAACTAAGTACTTCTACTACTGTACCTATCATAGAAAACAACATAACAATAAAAAGATTGTAAACTCTCGTTAACAGCAAAACATGTTGTCACAAAATGATCCCTGATATTGTTTTAAGTCACCTGGAATTATAAGTAGCTATGTACAACTACATGGCTCTATGAGGTGCAATTGTTCTCAAGTACCAGCAGTAGGTCTAACTGTAATAGCAATAAGTAAAAAGTGTAAGCAGTATAAAGCAAGCTAGTTTTATTTCTGTGTTACGTATCTTGCTCTACATATTAAGAATAGGGAATTGGGCCTAGACTTAGGTCATGGATCTAATACCGGTCTTGAACACTTGTAACAAAGTGACATTGAAATGGATCCCGATCCCAGCATGGAGGAAATTTTCACCCAGTCCAGCTTTAATAAAACTCATAATAAGCCATGATCTTAACTTATACATAGTACAAAGGCAGTCTACTAGTACTACTAATAATTTTTGTATAATAATAATAATACTAAATTGTATCTTATGCAGTCCAAATCTTTTCACGAACAGGCCCCTTAGAATTATTACACAAGGACAAGAAGGCGTAGGCTAAGAACTAAAGGTTATAAGCCTTAGTCCATTATTAAAATTGGACTAAACTATGCAGGTATTCTAGTATTACTAAAACTAGGCTAGGGCCTACCTGTAGTAAAAACTTGTCGTAGTATATTACTTTAGTAAATACAAAAGTACTAGGCCTCTAGGCTTGTACTAGGAGTAATATTACTGCCCGCTATGCCCTCGAATTTTTAAATTTTAACTATTTAGTAGCAATCAGTAGTACCGTGACTTATCAACTCCCTGATTTTTCCATATTAACGCAAAAAAATGAAGGGAATCTATGCCGAATAGAAAGATTACGAAAAATACGAGACGTTGCAAATCTAGCACTAGCTACATCATAGTCGACATATAGCGCTAGGCTGCACGTTATAGGATACGGTGCTTTCGTGTATATGTGTATTATGTACGTTAGGATACATGTATTAGGGGCAACCAAAACCACATAGGAGCACCATTTTCGTTGACCAAAAAATCACACTTTTCGGGGGGAGTTACAACTTTTCTGAAAAATATGAGTAAGATTCAAGCTTATATATTACAAAAATGCTATTTTTACGGTTAAAAGTTGTCTAAGACGCGAAAGTCACATAACGATAGACGTCGACTCGATTTGACTTACCTTTATGTTTTTGCGTTGGTCGTCGATAAGAAAATGCACTGTTCTATTGGTAAAATCTTCGTTTCTTTCCGGAAATGATCGTATTTGAGTCTCTAAAGTATCCTTTATCGAGCTACGATACTCGTAAACCCGAATGACATTGGGATGTTTGCGAATTTTACCGATTACATCCATACATGGAAGTAGCGAACCGAAGTCCGTAGAACCGGATTTGCGCGAAACAATTACTTCCGGGTCAAGTAGCTGTGCTCGAAAATTTGCTAGTAACGGTCATATATTGAGGTCAGACTCCCAACTGATTGCTTCTCAACATACTTTAACAATCATTATAGTCACTGTGTACATTTGGTTTGAATAGTATTTTTAGCTTTACAAAGTTTACGGAAAACCTTTTGCATACCTACAGTGTGGCATTTCCCTGTCAGTTGATGTTAGCTTTGCAGAAATTTACTTACCATTGTTTTTACTTCTCCACAGGTGTTGCAAATATTGACATAGAAAATCTAGAAGTTGGTTGGAAGTTGAGAGAAGTGAATGTGTAATTTCTCACCAAACTAAAAGAGGCTATGTTAGATTTTAACAACCACAATATCAACCACTGACTGTTATAGCAACAACTTTGGAAAACTTGGAGAATTTTTCAGAACCCACGGTGAGTAATCAGCACTTGATTATAAAGTGATTTTTATAATGGAGTGCTTCATAATTGTTTATCAAAAACCATGCAGCAGTGACTGCTTGTGTGTGCATATGTGAGAGAGAGATGCCTTAGCTCAAATTTTGAAAACTTTGATAATTCAACAAGTGCAATATGCATGAAGTTCATACTTGGTAGAAAGCTACCCCTTAGCAAATTCTCAGCTGCAATTGTTATTTAATTGCCAGTGGTCAACCGTAAAAAACCCTATAAATGACCTTACTGAAGTAAAGGTTAAGTGAAATTAGTATGCTTATCCCTCAACCGAGTTCTTACCACTTGCTGTTACTTAGTACGTCAAAAATTGTTTGAGGTCCACACCACCTAAAAATCTGAAACTTTGTTAACAGGTTATCTCACCATGTACAGCTTACATAAAGTTCACACTTTGAACAATTAGAAGAATGTATTCGGTATCTACCACCTTAGTAAATTCTTCACTGTTATTGCTTTGGGAGGGGCCAAAGGTCATATGAGATAACCAATGGTCTAAACCTGAAAACTTTGTGAATGAGCTAACTCAAAGAATAAAGCTACATAGAATGTCAAATTTGTTCCTCTGATTGAATATTTGCCATCTATAATGTTAACTTTTTTTGAGGTCAAATGTCATTTGAGGTCAATTTTAGTTAAATTCTGAAGACATATCTCACTAAGTACAGCTTGCATGAAGTTAATGCTCAGTATGAAGACACTCTTAGTAAATACTCAGCTGATAGTGTGTTGGGAGAAGTCAAGGTCATTTGAGGTCACTAGCAGGGTTTTCGTTAGTAGCCGGGACCCGGGGCAAATGACTCGCTTACTGCACGTACAGGACCCGGCTACTTTGCAACGCTCAGTAAAAAAAAAAAAAAATTAAAAAAAAAAATTAAATTAAAATTAAAAAAAAAAATTAGACGAAAAAAATCGAGAGAAATAAATACTATATAAATACTAAATTCTATCACAGACCTAGTTGGGTATTTTTTGGCAGTAAAATCCTACTCACTTTGTAGGTACCGTAGACCTATTATCATTTTGTTATGATGGCACTTCATTTAAGGCAGCAAGTGCGTCACACCCTTGCTAAGTTCGGTTCAGTGGCATAGCTACCTCCCTAGGCTCCATGACCCGAGTGTTAATAAAAAAAATTCAGGAGAAAAAAAGAAAAATAGGACAGAAGAAAGGGGTGATTGGGAGGGGGCAATATCATTGACCAAACAACTGTATATTGCACCATTTTGCATCTAGAGACTTTTTAAATTGCAATTTTCCGGCAAAGGGGAGGGGGAGGGTTAGACCCCTCCCCCATGTCCGCGTACAGACAGTCCCGCCTACTTTTCAACTTGACCCATCTACTTCATTTCTCAACAAAAACCCTGACTAGTGGTCAACAACTGACAACTTTTCTAGCTGAAGAAGTGAAGTTTTGGTAAATTTCAAATTTGATAGGAATTAAGCATTTGTCTTCTATTTTTTTGGCTGTTTCGGTCAAGGTCACTCAAGGTCAGTTAATTTCAGTCTGAAAAACTTCTTAAACATGGTACCTCACCATGCACATGGCAATATTAGCCCTAGACAAGAAGAACAACATGAACAGATCTTTTACTTGACATGTGAATTCCTACACACATCATAATATTAAAAACCTTTGAAAACATGATAACTCAGGGTTGTCCACACCATATCTTTGAGTACACATTTAGTTCTCCTTTGCTAATAGTTGCAAGAGATTTTTTTTTCATTTCACTGTGGATCCCATGTACTCAGTAGAACTCTCCCCTCCAATGCCCTACAATAACAATAGGCAAAGGAATCACTAAGCCCTGTGGCTTTCTGTTTGCATGTCAATTACACCTGATCTTTGAGGACAAAAGTCTGACATTACGCTACTTTGACTTAAGTTACTGATATATTCATTTTCACATTTTGTAACAAATTTTTCTTTCAGGCAAATGGATACCATTATGAAGTTATTGGTGGCATCCACAATCCAGACAAGAATGTAAAGATACAAAACTTTGGTTAGCAAACAAGCACATCAAAATAGGGGAAACCAGGCATCAGATGAGCATTGAGGTAAAGGTGACTACTATGAATGTTGTTTTTGGTTCCTTGCTTTAGCAAAAGGAACCTATGCAGTCAGGTTGGCGTGTGTGTGTGGGTGCGTGTGTCTGTGTGTGTGTGCATCTGTGACGCTTGCTTGGGAAAGTTGGATTGAGGCCAAACTTGGACTATAGATCCGCCATATGGAGAAGGTGTGCCCTATTGTTTTTGGTGCCCACAAAGGTCACCAAAGGTCAGTTATGGTCAAAAAACCGAAAATATTAAACCTGCAATAACTCCCAGTGCCAATGTGTGACAAGATTGATATTGTGGGACAAGTTGTGAACTGGTTAGGGGAGCATTTTCAAACTTAACGGTCATGTGATCCGAGGTCACCAAAGGTCAATTAATGATAAAAAACTAGTATTTTTAGCTCATACCAGCATGCTGGTGTGAGCTATTGTTACAGTGCGGCGTCTATCACTCTATCACTCTATCACTCTATCATTCTATCACTCTATCACTCTATCCGTCAACAATTGGTAAAACCGCTCCCACTCACACAGTGTTTGATGGATTTTCATGAAACTTGGACACAAGGACCATTAGGTATAGGTCCATCAGAGATGATCCAAAATTTGGGGTCAAAGGTCACCTGTGGGCCGTAATGGGCCATTTTGTGGAAATACGCAAAATGCTTCTTCTCCTACAGATTCCATGGTACAATGTTGAGGGTTTGTCACGATAGTACTATGGTAGTTTTACCTTCAGGGTGTTCATGAATTTGAGATCAAAGATCAACTAAGGGGTCTTTTGTGGCCCGGGCCGCGGCCCTATATTTTCAAATTGCTCCTGTTCGTACAGTGTATGGCCAATTATAATGAAACTTGGTCACAATGTTCCTCGGGATGAGAGTTACGAGGGGTGTTCGGAAAATTGAGGTCAAAGGTCATTTAGGGGGTCATCGGGGGTCATTCTTTGTAATATTTTCAAATATCTCAATCTTCTCAAGATTTTGATGGATCATATTCAAAGTTGAACTGATGATTGTTGGATTGTGTATGAACAAGGTGATGCCTAAAAATTTTGGGTCAAAAGTTAATTAATTACAATTAATCCCCATTGTTTAAAAAAATCTGAGCCTTCACTTTTTGCCAAAGCTCCTTTAATTTGTCTCCCAGTGTCTGCAGTGTTTGTTTACATTTGTGGTTAAGCTCTGCAGAGGCTGTTAGTGGAATTAAAGCAGGACTGGGAGTTGTTATTAACTGTTGAACTGTAAGCGTGAGAGCCCTATAGCCAATCAGCACTTGCCGATTCTTAGAAGTCTTTGAGCCTGAGGTATGTAGGCAGCTTGTGAATTTATGCCTTGTAGGGAGTGCTTGTTATGTCTGCTAAGGTAGAGGGGAGAAAGTTTAATAGGGTAGGTCAGTGGTATTGTTTGAGAGAGTGGGTAAAATAGGATTTAAAGGGGAAAATAGGAATTATAGCCAGTGGTGTGGCCAGGATTCTGCTAATGGAGGGGGTGGGGGGTATCCCTCACGGGCCCAAAATTGGTTTTGTGGGCCCTACATTTTTAAGCTCGAAAAGGTATGAGCTTCTGCACCATTGGTGCTCTAGTTGTGATAACTTGAAAACAAAATGTCCGTTAGGGTTGGGAGTTGCTTCAATGTTATCCTTTTGTTGACCCGCATCAGGGTGACCCTTGACCTCAATTTGACCTCTGGTGACCTTTACATGTTTTTGGGGGTTTTTACAGTTTTGATGCTATTTTCAGATGTCAAAGGTACCTTCTGATCATAAATGTCATCAGGTTGACCCCGTGTGACCTTTATATGTGAGGTTATATGGGGTCAAAGTTTTTCGGTCGGAGTTAGGATGGTTGTACAGACTTGTCGTTTTGTTTTTTGGAATCAGGAGATTAAACTACACCTGAAACCAAGGTCAAAAGGTCAAAGGTCACATTAGAAAAAATGTGCTTATTTTGGGAGGAAACGAGCAAAAAAGAAAATGTTTGGTTTTGATGCTAGATTTGGATCTCAAAGGTACCTTCCGATCAAAAATGTCAATTGGTTGACACCCGTGTGACCTTCGTGTGCGAAGTTATACGAGGTCAAAGTTAATTTTCAGACATTTAATGCAATAACTCCCAGTTCCAAGGTGTGACATGGTTGATATTTTTGGACAAGTTGCAAATGGTATAGGGGAATATTTTCAAACTTAACGGTCATGTGATACAAGGTCACCAAAGGTCAATTAATGTTAAAAAACTAGTATTTTGGGGATAGCAAATGGGCAAAGAAAAAAATGTTTGAATTTGTATAGTTTGATGCTCTAATTTAGGTCTCATCAATCAAAAATGTCAATAAGTTGACCCAAGGTGACCTTTGTATGTTAAGTTATATGAGGTCAAAGTTAATTTTCAGACATTTAGTGTAATAACTCCCAGTACCAAGGTGTTACACAGTTGATATTTTGAGACAAGTTGCAAATGGTATAGGGGAATATTTTCAAACTTAATGGTCATGTGATCCGAGGTCACCAAAGGTCAATTAATGATAAAAAAGTAGTATTTTTGCGATAACTTGAAAACAAATTGTCCGTTAGGGTTGGGAGTTGCTTCAATGTAATCCAATTGTCGACCCGCATCTGGGTGACCCTTGACCTCAATTTGACCTCTGGTGACCTTTTCGTGTTTTGTGGATTTTTACAGTTTCGATGCTATTTTCAGATGTTAAAGGTACCTTCTGATCATAAATGTCAATGGGTTGACCCCCGTGTGACCTTCGTGTGCGAAGTTATATGAGGTCAAAGTTAATTTTCAGACATTTAATGCAATAACTCCCAGTTCCAAGGTGTGACAAGCCTGATATTTTTGGAGTAGTTGCAAATGGTATAGAGGAATATTTTTAAACTTAACGGTCATGTGATACAAGGTCACCAAAGGTCAAGTTATGATAAAAAACTAGTATTTTTGCGATAACTTGGGAACAAATTGTCTGTTAGGTTTGGGAGTTGCTTCAATGTAATCCATTTGTCAACTCGCATCTGGGTGACCCTTGACCTCAATTTGACCTCTGTGACCTTTTCGTGTTTTGTGGAATTTTACAGTTTCGATGCTATTTTCAGATGTTAAAGGTACCTTCTGATCATAAATGTCAATGGGTTGACCCCCGTGTGACCTTCGTGTGTGAAGTTATATGAGGTCAAAGTTAATTTTCAGACATTTAGTGCAATAACTCCCAGTTCCAAGGTGTGACAAGCTTGATATTTTTGGAGTAGTTGCAAATGGTATAGGGGAATATTTTCCAACGTAACTGTCATGTGATACGAGGTCACCAAAGGTCAATTAATGATAAAAAAAACTAGTATTTTTGTGATAACTTGAGAACAAATTGTCTGTTAGGGTTGGGAGTTGCTTCAATGTAATCCATTTGTCGACCCGCATCTGGGTGACCCCTGACCTCAATTTGACCTCTGGTGACCTTTTCGTGTTTTGTGGAATTTTACAGTTTCGATGCTATTTTCAGATGTTAAAGGTACCTTCTGATCATAAATGTCAATGGGTTGACCCCCGTGTGACCTTCGTGTGCGAAGTTATATGAGGTCAAAGTTAATTTTCAGACATTTAATGCAATAACTCCCAGTGCCAAGGTGTTACAAGGTTGATTTTTTTGGACAAGTTGCAAATGGTATAGGGGAATATTTTCAAACTTAATGGTCATGTGATCCAACGTCACCAAAGGTCAGCTAATGTTAAAAAAGTAGTATTTTTGGGGGGGGGGGAGAAAATGGGCAAAGAAAAAATGTTTGAATTTTTACAGTCATGTTCTATTTAGGTCTCACCGATCAAAAATGTCAATTGGTTGACCTCCGGGTGACCTTTGTGTGTGAAGTTATGTATACAAGTTCAAAGTTAATTTTTTGACATTTAATGCAATTAAATCTCAATGCCAAGGTGTGAAATGGTTGATATTTTGGGACAAGTTGTGAATGGGGTGGTGGAACATTTTAAAACTTAAAGGTCATGTCATCTGAGGTCACCAATGTTATCATATCTGTTGACACGCTTGTAGGTCTCTTATATTTGTTACATTTCCGACGCCATATTTAGATCTCAAAAGTGTCTTTTGATCAAAAATCTGATCACATTTTGTGATCACAAAAGTGTTGTCTATAGTGTTGGTTACTTTATGGGAACATGTAGGACCACAATTACTTGGACTATTTGAGCCCAATCTTGCTTGATAATATTATGTGTATTGTCATATACCCTAAGCAAGGAACCACAGTGCCCTTGGGCTCTTGTTGTAGAAGAATTTCTGCCGAGCAGTTATTCATCTCATTCCTCCATATTGTATATTCAGGTTGCAATGACCTATGCATTAAGACATTGAAAGTGTGTATGAAAAGTCCTTGTCTACACATAACACATAACTTTGTGTTGTGCACACAGAATCGCTCTCTTACAGTATGTGAATTTTCAAATAATTGTTATCTAATCACTCTCATAGGGAGGATTAGGTACAATATTGTAGTTCCTTTGCCAGTTGGACCATTAACAGTATTACGCAACAGTTGCCATGGTAGTGGTTAGTTTTCCCAATAGGGGTCATTCATTGTGGGGTATTGCATGGTCACCGGAAGTGTTTGACTGAGGGAGGGGTAAAAGTTGTCTGTGTGGGGTGTCCAATTTTATGTCAAACAGACCTCTTAAATGGCTGTGTTGATTTTCTTAAAACTTGGTATGAAGGTGTTTTAGGGTTAAAGTCTATGTCTAGCAGACCCCCCAGAAACATAGGTCACATGTCACATCAAATTAAATTCAATGTTTTAATTCAATATTACTCCAAGGGGACACATTACATTCAAATGGAATCTTCACTTGTATAATGGGAACAACATGTAGGCTACTAATACAGGCAGACATGTGACCTCTGTCATAGTATTAATCAGATTGTAGAGGACAGCAGAGTGATAGCACTGCAATCATATGACAGTATAGTCCTGCTAACTTATCATATCAAAAAAAAACATTTGCAGTCTTTGTTCATTTGTTTTTTTACTATCAATGCAACAGATAAAAAATAAATAAAATGGTTAGACTGTCAGTGTAGAATAAAGTTTTATTTCTCTCTTTTTTTCTGAAGATGACACAGAAATGCTCACACTGAGTCTGTTTGGTCTGGCCATTGCGTTCAAGAGGAAAACCATTGCAAGGAAACTTTGATGGGATGATGGCACAGAACTTACTGTGCCTATTGTTGCTAGGGATGATCCTAGATCACAGAGGATGAAAAAAATGTGTATAGCACTGATTAAAAGAAGCGTATTGAGTTTGGTGAAGGTCAAAGGTCATTTGGGGACAACAGGGAGGTTAATTGTCTTGTAGGGTATATGTGTTCATCTTTAGGAAGTGGCAACACTGGAACAGCCACATGGTCTTCTACTCTGCAAATCCTAAAATGCTTGTTTTAAGTGTAATGGAAATAAAAAGGGGGGGGGGGGGTGGGAGGGTTGGGTAAGGTTACAGTGACTTCTCTTATTATTGTACTTTTTTGGTATAAAATTATTAGTAGGGGTATCAGTATGCCCATTAGAGCAATCTGAGGGTCTGAATAGTACATCCTTCAGAACTGCATTGTAAGCCACTTATTGTTGTTATTAATGATGTAATTTCTTATTGCTAAATGACACTCCGAGCAGTAGGGGGTGTATTGGTACGGACTTCAGAACTGCATTCTTAGCCACCTAATGGTGTTATTATGTTATTTCAGAACTAATGGTGTAACTTCTTGGTGCTAAATGACACTCCAACCATTAGCGGGGCGTTTTGGTACACCTCTCAGAACTGTTTTGCAAGCCACTAAATTTTGTCACTTCTTGGTGCTAAATGACACTCCAACCAGTAGCGGGGCGTATTGGTACGCCCCTCAGAACTGTATTGTAAGCCACTAAATGTTGTTACTTCTTGGTGCTAAATGACACTCCAATCAGTAGCGGGGCGTATTGGTACGCCCCTTAGAACTGTATTGCAAGCCACTTAATTTTGTTACTTCTTGGTGCTAAATGACACTCCAACCAGAAGCGGGGCGTATTGGTACGCCCCTTAATGGTGTTACTTCTTTGTGCTAAATGACACTCCAACCAGTAGCGGGGCGTATTGGTACGCCCCTTAGAACAACTGTATTGCAAGCCACTAAATTTTGTAACTTCTTGTTGCTAAATGACACTCCAACCAATAGTGGGGCGTATTGATACGCCCCTCAGAACTGTATTGTAAGCCACTAAATTTTGTAACTTCTTGTTGCTAAATGACACTCCAACCAATAGTGGGGCGTATTGATACGCCCCTCAGAACTGTATTGTAAGCCACTAAATGTTGTTACTTCTTGGTGCTAAATGACACTCCAATCAGTAGCGGGGCGTTTTGGTACGCCCCTTAGAACTGTATTGTAAGCCACTACAGTAAATGTTGGTACTTCTTGGAACTAAATGACACTCCAACCATTAGCGGGGCGTATTGGTACGCCCCTTAGAACTGTATTGCAAGCCACTAAATTTTGTTACTTCTTTGTGCTAAATGACACTTCAACCAGAAGCAGGGCGTATTGGTAGGCCCCTTAATGGTGTTACTTCTTTGTGCTAAATGACACTCCAACCAGTAGCGGGGCGTATTGGTACGCCCCTCAGAACTGTATTGCAAGCCACTAAATGTTGTTACTTCTTGGTGCTAAATGACACTCCAACCAGTAGCGGGGCGTATTGGTACGCCCCTCAGAACTGTATTGTAAGTCACTAAATTTTGTCACTTCTTGGTGCTAAATGACACTCCAACCAGTAGCGGGGCGTATTGGTACGCCCCTCAGAACTGTATTGTAAGCCATTAAATGTTGTTACTTCTTGGTGCTAAATGACACTCCAATCAGTAGCGGGGCGTATTGGTACGCCCCTTAGAACTGTATTGTAAGCCACTAAATGTTGGTACTTCTTGGTGCTAAATGACACTCCAACCATTAGCGGGGCGTATTGGTACGCCCCTCAGAACTGTATTGCAAGCCACTTAATTTTGTTACTTCTTGGTGCTAAATGACACTCCAACCAGAAGCGGGGCGTATTGGTACGCCCCTTAATGGTGTTACTTCTTTGTGCTAAATGACACTCCAACCAGTAGCGGGGCGTATTGGTACGCCCCTTAGAACAACTGTATTGCAAGCCACTAAATTTTGTAACTTCTTGTTGCTAAATGACACTCCAACCAATAGTGGGGCGTATTGATACGCCTCTCAGAACTGTATTGTAAGCCACTAAATGTTGTTACTTCTTGGTGCTAAATGACACTCCAATCAGTAGCGGGGCGTTTTGGTACGCCTCTTAGAACTGTATTGTAAGCCACTAAATGTTGGTACTTCTTGGAACTAAATGACACTCCAACCATTAGCGGGGCGTATTGGTACGCCCCTTAGAACTGTATTGCAAGCCACTAAATTTTGTTACTTCTTTGTGCTAAATGACACTCCAACCAGAAGCGGGGCGTATTGGTACGCCCCTTAATAGTGTTACTTCTTTGTGCTAAATGACACTCCAACCAGTAGCGGGGCGTATTGGTACGCCCCTTAGAACTGTATTGCAAGCCACTAAATTTTGTAACTTCTTGTTGCTAAATGACACTCCAACCAGTAGTGGGGCGTATTGGTACGCCCCTCAGAACTGTATTGCAAGCCACTAAATGTTGTTACTTCTTGGTGCTAAATGACACTCCAACCAGTAGCGGGGCGTATTGGTACGCCCCTCAGAACTGTATTGTAAGCCACTAAATGTTGTTACTTCTTGGTGCTAAATGACACTCCAATCAGTAGCGGGGCGTTTTGGTACGCCCCTTAGAACTGTATTGTAAGCCACTACAGTAAATGTTGGTACTTCTTGGAACTAAATGACACTCCAACCATTAGCGGGGCGTATTGGTACGCCCCTTAGAACTGTATTGCAAGCCACTAAATTTTGTTACTTCTTTGTGCTAAATGACACTTCAACCAGAAGCAGGGCGTATTGGTAGGCCCCTTAATGGTGTTTCTTCTTTGTGCTAAATGACACTCCAACCAGTAGCGGGGCGTATTGGTACGCCCCTCAGAACTGTATTGCAAGCCACTAAATGTTGTTACTTCTTGGTGCTAAATGACACTCCAACCAGTAGCGGGGCGTATTGGTACGCCCCTCAGAACTGTATTGTAAGCCACTAAATTTTGTCACTTCTTGGTGCTAAATGACACTCCAACCAGTAGCGGGGCGTATTGGTACGCCCCTCAGAACTGTATTGTAAGCCATTAAATGTTGTTACTTCTTGGTGCTAAATGACACTCCAATCAGTAGCGGGGCGTATTGGTACGCCCCTTAGAACTGTATTGTAAGCCACTAAATGTTGGTACTTCTTGGTGCTAAATGACACTCCAACCATTAGCGGGGCGTATTGGTACGCCCCTTAGAACTGTATTGCAAGCCACTTAATTTTGTTACTTCTTGGTGCTAAATGACACTCCAACCAGAAGCGGGGCGTATTGGTACGCCCCTTAATGGTGTTACTTCTTTGTGCTAAATGACACTCCAACCAGTAGCGGGGCGTATTGGTACGCCCCTTAGAACAACTGTATTGCAAGCCACTAAATTTTGTAACTTCTTGTTGCTAAATGACACTCCAACCAATAGTGGGGCGTATTGATACGCCCCTCAGAACTGTATTGTAAGCCACTAAATGTTGTTACTTCTTGGTGCTAAATGACACTCCAATCAGTAGCGGGGCGTTTTGGTACGCCTCTTAGAACTGTATTGTAAGCCACTAAATGTTGGTACTTCTTGGAACTAAATGACACTCCAACCATTAGCGGGGCGTATTGGTACGCCCCTTAGAACTGTATTGCAAGCCACTAAATTTTGTTACTTCTTTGTGCTAAATGACACTCCAACCAGAAGCGGGGCGTATTGGTACGCCCCTTAATAGTGTTACTTCTTTGTGCTAAATGACACTCCAACCAGTAGCGGGGCGTATTGGTACGCCCCTTAGAACTGTATTGCAAGCCACTAAATTTTGTAACTTCTTGTTGCTAAATGACACTCCAACCAGTAGTGGGGCGTATTGGTACGCCCCTCAGAACTGTATTGCAAGCCACTAAATGTTGTTACTTCTTGGTGCTAAATGACACTCCAACCAGTAGCGGGGCGTATTGGTACGCCCCTCAGAACTGTATTGTAAGCCATTAATGGTGTTTCTTCTTGGTGCTAAATGACACTCCCTTGCAGTTGTGGGGTGTATTTGTTTCACTGATTCACTTTTGTACAGGGACAAGAGGTATTTTTCTTCCTTTTAATTCATGTAAGAAATTAACGTACTAAATTTCAGTTTATGGTCATGTAGATAAAATATAACATGAAATACATAAGTTGGTACAAACAAAGAATAATTTTCTCATTGTGTTATTTTTTGTCTCAAATTTATGTATCTGCAGTATGATTACAATGCATTTGCCTTTTTAACTCACATTTTGAAGGTTTAAAGACAATGACAGTCATAGCGTAGATTTTTCCCTTATATATACCATATTTTTATACCCGGATGCAAACGTCATTAAAAGCAATATCATTTCTGGTAAATTTATCAATGTTGAACAGAAAGTTTTTTTTTTCTTGGATAAAAGTCAGGTTTAAATAGTTCCTAGAAACCCTAAATGTTTCCTAGCCTCTTGTATGTTATTTAATTAAAAAACAGTCCATGTGATTGGCTATTTACAGCTGCACTACTAGTAAGAAATCTGTTTTTACTACTAGGAATTCCAGTGTTATCTGACAGAACATACATAACATTTATACACGCGGCATGAACAAGAGCGGACTATACAGAGTGAATCGTCGTTACACTAACTATTCATTACAGTTCAATCTTGTCGGTGTAAGTTGTATTTTTCAGTACTGATAGGTAGCCTACAATCAAAGCAGTGTATCTTTTCCCACCGAAAATGTTTTTTTTTGCAAGTAGGCAGCAATCAGTTGTCAATTTTTGTTTAAGTTTGTGACGCTCATCGATGGGTGGACGTTAAAACAGTCAAATCATGGAGAAACAAATGTGTCCCAACTCATATCTAGCTTTTACAGGGCAACAACCTGGCTATTGACTAGCAATCATTACATATATTAAAATTTATTGGTTTGATATGCTAGAGGAATGTATTATTTCATGTTGTAATCAACTTACAAACATTTCACTGTTTATTGAATGTAATATTACTGAGACTCTATATCCATCCACGGGTGAATTATATAGCACAAAGGCGATTAGCCCATATTGGGATAATCGAGGTGGAAGTGAAGATTATAAGGCTCATTTTGAATTGTGTGGTAATGTGAAGGAATGGAAAGATGCGGATAAGTTATTGTTCTTCTTGACACAGCTGCAGGGGGATGCAGCTCGGTCATATAGGGGTAAGCCAGACTCTAACTTACTTGATTTCTTTTATTAACTTTTGATTTATTACTTGTACATATATTACATGCTATTTTATTCTTGATATCTCTTAACTGTTCTTCATATCCTATTTATAAATATACACTTACATGTATATTTTCTGGATTTTAAAACATTTGAAAATTCTGTAAAGGTAATACATTAGAATGTGTGTTGCTTGTTTCAGATACGATTTGGAACGTATGGGCAGAACGAGTTGTATCAGGCACTTCTTAGAATTCGTAGGCATTAAACAGGGTATATATTTGGCTGAGTTGGCAGCTGACATTCGAAGGATGGTGAATTCAGCATATTCAGACATGCCTGCAGAAGTTGAGAACGAATTGGAAAGTGATTATTCCATTTATTCTGTTTAGATAATTCGGTACACCGTACTGTTGTGAGGCCGCGTAAACCCGTGTCTGTGTAACAAACACTGGAAGCGGCAAAGGAGGAAGAATTTCTCATAGAAGTAAGTAGTAAGTTGAGTCTCGTCTATCCGACATGCTTAGTGATTAACCTCCGCCACGTATCACGATCTTGTGCAAGGCTTATTGCTTCCTCGAAATTGTTAATGTTAGCGTCCTTAAATCGCGACTCTAATTTAGAAGCTCTCATGGAATTAAAATTTTCTAGGAAAGGTTAGAATCTAGTAGTTTCAGCTAGTGAAGAGCCACATGCGATAAATTCATCATGACCTAGCTTTACAAATTCAGCAGTTAACGAATTGATGTTTAGTAAGGGTAACCCACGGGCTGTTCAGAGGTATTGTAAGTTCCTCACAAAAATGTTGGTTGTTGGGTTTGGGGTAACCCAAGCCATTTAAAAAGAGAATGCCCAATCGGAAGCTTTAAATCGGGAACTCGCAGCCAGCCTGACAACCAATGGGAGACTGTTAAACTAATTGTAGTCATACTTTTAGGCCGATGGGAGGCTAAGTGAAAACATTCAAAGTACCGAAAATGAGTCTCAGATTAGCTGGTCGTGTGAATGGTGTGGATGAAAAGTTTTTGATCAAGATCTAGTCCAAATTTACATCAATGCACTCGGTGTATTGGAGATGCTGCCCAGTTTACTTAGGAGACCCTAGATTCGTGTAATGTCCAATAATTGGGGTTGGGGAGAGTATCTCGGCTTGGAAGGCCGAGGAGTAGTCAGTCTGGCCGTGGGGCAAGTTTAAACCGAACATCCAGTTTTATGCTGTAGCGGGATTTTGGCATTGTCTTTCTACAAGGTCATGGGGGATACTTGACCTTCAACATGGTGTACTGTGATTTGGTAGCGTGATGTGAAGCTTGTAAACGAGGAACCACATTCGTAGCAAAATGTTGTAAAGCTACCCTGTTAGAAACTGTTACTATCCCACCAAATAGTGAAACTTTTTTCCCAGAAGAGCTACATACTCCTCGCATTGATGTGCAGGAAAGGGGTTATTAAGGTCTAAACTAAATTTCAGGAAAAAAGACCTGGTCTTGTTGATCGCTCATACGGTGGTTATGGTAACACTTAACTGTCATATACCAATGTAAGTAACGAAATTGAAACATGAGCTAGTAATTGTTTATACATGCTACATCAATCAGAAGGAGTGGCTGGTCAAGAAGGCCTAGCCCCAACTCCCTTCCTCGGTGAGCTCTTCGATACAAGTAGTCAGTGGTTTGATGAAGGTCAAAAGGAGAGGGTACAATAATTTCTAAAATTAATAGGGATACTTTCTCCTTTGAAGGGTAATTCTTTATGACTTTATTTGAGTTTTATCATATCGAGACAGGACATTTGGCTCCCTTTAAGCAATATGTACGTCGTTTCCTGTACTCCAGCAAACCGAAATTGAAGATTAGGCTAACGATATGTTAAATGCTGTAGTAATTACGCCTTCTAATGGTCCATAGTCGAGCCCGATAGTACTTGTGAGAAAAGATGGTTCCACCCGATTCTGCAAGGACTATAGAAAACTTAATTAAGTCATACGTGTAGATTCATACCATCTAACAAGGTTCGAGGAAAGCTTATATTCACTGGGGGAGTGGGGGGGGGGCAAATGGTTGGCGACGTTAGATTTGGCCATCGGCTATTGGCAGGTATTAGCCCCTGAATATCGCCCGAAAACTGCCTTTACAACTGGTAGGTGACTTTACCTGTATCAAGTAATGCCCCTTGGTTTCAAAAAATGTCCCAGCCACTTTTGACAGATTTAATGGATACTGTTTTAGCCAACCTCCACATAAAGGTCAATATCTTGAACATGTTTCGTCAAAAAGTGGTGCGGCCCAACAGGATTACAATCTGCCCAAAGAGCGGAGCAGTATTTAAAACCAGTAATCCAATGGCTTGAAAAGGGTCAACGACCGAATAAGTATGAGGTTTCGTTTCATAGTAGGGAGACAAAAGCCTATTGGTTTATGAGGAAGCAGTTGAAATTGCATCTGTATCTGGAGTTTTATCATGATGGTTCTAAGTTAACCAAGGTGTAAAGTTCAGACAAATAGTTGTTCCGATGGCCTTGAGGGAGGACATTTTCGACAAGGCTCATTGTACTGTAATGAGTGGTCGTTTAGATCAGGCTTGAACATATGATAAAGTTCAGCAACTTTATTACTGGGTGGGTTATCATTAGGACCTATGTCATTGGGTGCGGCAGTTTGTGAATTGTGCCAGACGAAATTCACCTAATCGTAAGCCAATTGCGGCTATGGCTGATCTTAGTTTTTTGGATATCCCATGGAAAGAGTGGCTTTTGACATTATGGGCCCACTGCCTATGTCAACTCAAGAGAACATATTTATAATAGTTGCGGTTGACTATTTCATTTTTATTATACTTACTTTTAGAAAAAGTTAATGCTGCTGCAAGAAGTGAGTTTACAAGAATAGTTAATAAGATTTACAGCGATCAGAATCACCCTTTGTATACTTTACTAAAATGTCTCTGCCTAAATCGAACAGAAATCTTAGAAATCACACCTTTTGAAAATATACAGAACATAAGTTTACAGAAACTACCGTACTGCTTTATACATTGCATCCGGGCACTTATAATGTATGTTTAATTAACTTTAAAATTAAGTTCTAGCGGAGTGACGAATGTATGACGAATGTCTAAGCTAAACTGAAAAATGACATGACTTTTATGCCACCATTTGAAGTAAGATTTAAATTGATAAGCTAGTTATGTATGTCGTTATGGCGTAGTGGAGTCAGTGAGGTTGAGAAAAAAAGACGCAAAATGCTGCTTCAAAGCAGGAAACAGAATGACAGTTTAGAGTGGTATTAGCGATAGAACAATTGTCCCAACTGGCTGCCTGCCATCTGTGTTTTTTTTTATTGTCTTCAATGTATTTTCTGATCACGTGATCACCCTCTAGCTCTATCCTGGCGATGGTAAAGCCTGGCAGCGTCTAGGTGAACTCTACGTCGACGGCTTGGTGGAACTGTAAGATAGACTAATACCTTAAAGGCATTGAAGACTCGCTCCAAACCGCGCCCGGCCATCAGAAATAGTTAACTTTTTGTTGCTTGCAAGTGACGTTTTGTTCGTGTCGCTACAAAATGCAGACATTAATGAAACGTGATACCTTAATTATCTTAAGCTGGACCTGAGATGTCCATCGCTGTATCGTTTATAGACTGTGCTGTGGGTACTGACCGCAGCTGTATGTACTGACTTATGTACGCTAGTGTCTTATTACCGACGGTAGCAAGCGGTGTGTGTATTTTCTGGGATCGATGGTGGTGTCTAACACTTCTGTTACACCTCATTCGAAACTAGGTCAGATTACCGGCATTAGACGTTTCTTTTTTGCGCGAATCTTCACAGCCTTTAATATTGGTCAGGGTGAGGGGTATGGATCGGGTGGTGAGGGTAGCTAGTAAATAGAGCGGAAGGAAGCTACCGCAACGCAAACTGCATTTGTCTCAAGCTGATCCCATTATACATGTACTTAACTGCCAAAGTATACTAACAAATCGTGCCAAATTCATTTCGGTCCTAGATCTGATCTTTTCAATGCTTTCTTAAAACTGATTGCAATCTTAACGAGACCCTCAAGTATAAGTCAATATTATTACAACATTATTGTAGAGTTATAACACACAAATTGGTTACCATGTTGAATGTATCATTGATTAGATGGGGCAAAAGAATTGGACAAAGTTACCTCGAAACTTTCAAACAAAATGAATTCTGCGCGGACAAGAAATCCAATATAAGAATGTCTATATTTTTTTTTATTTCTAACATCCTAGGGACACAATTTTTATTTACATGCGTTTCATAAATTTGCATCAAGAAGTAAACCTCCTAATTAAAGCAACTAAATTATTTTCATTACGAAAATATGAATAATAATAATAATAATCAGCAGTCATTTTTACGACGCTTAAGTAACCACTTCAAATGTGGTAGAAACCCGCAAGAGCTTATACAACTTACGCGTCGGGTGGCTTTCAGTGCAGAATTTCAACTCACATTTGTAATCTTTTCAATTAGAAAATCATTTCAGATGGGAGAACCGTAGATTGCTCTTGGATAAAAAGCCCACCTTACTATATAGCCCGGCCGGGTATCGAACCCCAGGACCTCCCGATTGCTAAACCTCATTGCTTCAAAATACAACGGGCTTTATCCACTCGGCCACAGCACCTGTATATCAGTAAAGCTTTTGAACCAAAACAATCCTTTCTTGTTTAAGAAAAAATAGTCAGTACTTTTGAGGGGTTTTTTTTCTTCAAAAAACTGAGGGGCTGTGGTCACTTACCCCTCTTGCCCCCCCCCCTGGCTCTGTGGACCCCTGATCCTATTCCACTCAGTCGATCAACACTATAATCGTAAAGAGACGAAATAATGCAGTTCTTTTGGAATGGACATTAAGACATAGCAAGACCGGTTAACCCATTATTCCCCCCCCCCCACAACCCCTATGAATCAACTCTCTCCCACCTACTATTATGATCCATTTTTTTTTTTACATTTGATTTTATACATGCACTTAATTTGTGACTGATTAATTGAATCACTTGACGTGTGTATTTGTATGATTTTTTTCTTTTCGTTTCTTCCTTTTTTTCGTTACAGTGTTTTCAAAATTGCTTACGTGTAAATCCAGAAAATCTGCAATGTGAACATAACATATGCGTGATAATGGTGAGAGCTAAACAGTACAACGATGCGGTGACTTGTATGGAAAGACTAAGCAAAAAGAACCCTTCAGAAAACACCCTAGCCGTCCTGGAGAAATTACGAACATACGTTGCTAAACAAGAAGCCAAAAAAGCCGAAATAGACTCACAAGTGACGTTAGAAATTGAAGACTAGTATATAACAAGGGTTCTATCTCCCCTGGTATTCAAACTGGGTATCGCGAGCCTTTCATTTAGGGTCGCAAAGAATCAATTTGTAAAAGCCCAAAAACTTCCGAAAAAGAATAACTGGTTGATAAATGTTTTGGAAAATAATTAATGTGGAAAATCTTGAACATAACGGTCCGATAAATGACTTGAGAAAGAGGTACAAATATAACCCAATGTTACATCTAAACACCCTTGATCGTATAACAAAAAATACTCAACGGGGCGAGCGGGTGGTGTGGGGGGGGGGGTGGATGGGGAGGGGTGTAAAAACCACATTTCCGTTGACAACTTCACTAGGTCAAAATATCAGCCACAGTGGAATATCGCCCAGAAGATCGAGATGGAAATTGGTGCCAGAAAGCGATGCAAAGTATGAACATCATTATTCTAAGTTACTCAGTTATAGTTGTATTATTAATATTAGTTTTTTTGAAGAACTTTGTAGTTGGTAGTGGGTTCTTTTAATTTTGCTTCTACCCGAGACCGAGAAAATAATATGCACGCAATCTTGTGTGTGTTTTTTTTGTTTTTTTGTTCATGGTGTAAGTGTGTGCGAGGTATTTTATAATTGTATGCGTGGTGAATTGATGTATAACCATAAAAATATATATATACATAATTTTTAGTACAATAACTCTGTCGAGTTCATCATTCAGTTTTTGATCGGTTCAACAATTCTTCAATTGTTACTGTGGTTCGATCCAAATCGCACTGTTGTGACGTTTTCTTGTTTTATTAATCGTTTTTTTTTTTTTTTTTTTGCTTCATGCGTGAAGAAATTTTATTAATTTGATAAACATGTTCCAAACAGCTTACAGGGTGGTATTTTCTAAGCAATGGCTGTTCTCTATTCCTCATCAAAACATGGTGTTCCCAAGGTTTCCTCGTACTCACGTGATAACCTGTTTTAATACAACCCCCCTCACCCCCCCCCCCCCGTCCCAAAAAGTCAGTCCGCATATACCTTTGCTATGATATTTTTCGTAGCATAAAAAAACCCATAGAAATCCCTTCGACAGCGTAATTCTTTTCGTTTGCCACGAATCACTGCCTTAAATCGGTTTAGTTTATCACAGAAGGGTACAGTTAATCCCAAATTGTCATGTCGAAGGCCGGACACAATGAAGAAAGTATTAAAAACAACAACGAGGTTTACTAAAGAACTCGTGTTTATTGAATGAACCATCAAGTCATGTCGGAATCGTCTAACGAAGTGCAAGGTTGCCAATTAGAACTTTAAATTAACTTTAATTCTATTGTTGCCAGATACTTAATAAACGAGAGGGCAATATCATCGCCAGTAAACACTGATTTCGAATGAACAAATTTGTTAGCCTATTAGCTATGCAATCTGGCAATACCGTTTTTTAAGTTAACATTGACTACATTCTTTTGTGATCCTTACACTGAGCAAAGCTAGGCTGGGAGTCCTGCTCCCAGAATGATACTTTTAACAGTGATAAAGTTATTGTGAATTTTTCTCATGTTTGCATCCCTTTACTACTAACTTATAAAACTAGGAAGATTATGGTAGCCTACCACTCATTGTCAATCAGTGAAATACTAATGTCGGTTGAAGGTAATTGCACATAGGCTAGGCTGACTTTGTCCTCTTGCGGGTGGCATATACTCCTATTAGAGCCTATGTCAACCCGCCCGGATGTTCTCCTTCAGCAAAAGTGCCAAAATGCAGTAGGAAAACATCTTTTTTTTTACCTGTAGGCTGTTATCAATCAAGATCTGTTTTCTTGTGGCTTGCATGTTAAAGAACACGAATGGAAGTACATGTGGTGCAAAAATTGGGTCAATTGAGGCAATTTTAGACCCATTTAAGCCTCCCAGGTACAGCGTATGAAAATTGTTCACTATACTGAGTGAAGAACTTCCGGCTCGGCTAGCAAAAAATCTACATGGTCATGATACAACAAATTGATAGTGCCATAAAAGGCCAACTTGTCAGCTATCCGGTGATGGGTAGGAACCGGGGGGCTGGCTGGGGTGGTGCCAGCCCCACCAGTGAAAAATATGGAGGGGCGGAAGTATTATTCCGCCCCCCGCTTCGCAAGTCAGAAAACCCCTCTTTCATTTCTAAATGAGAAAAAAATTTCATTTAGAGCACCAAATTGCATCTAAGGCCAGGGGCAAAATTATATACAAAACGGAGTGGGTAGGTTGAAGTGTGCTATATTGCACCAAATTGCATCTGAGACCACCTGGAAATGCCAAAATTTCCAAAGGGGAGGGGACACCCCTCCCCTTAGACCCCTCCCCAAGCCGGCCATCGGATTTGAGCCCCCCCCCCCTCAAAGTACCTTCCTACGCCACTGAGAACTTCTATCTAGACTTAGAGACCACATTACTTTGCGATTTGGTGTGTAAGTCAATGAGGCTTTTAATGGGCGTATGCTACCTGCGCGCTTAGACGCAGGGAATAGACTTAGGCTACGCGCCTATGTACAATGACTTTATATATATATATATATATATATATATATATATATATATATATATATATATATAGATATTTATATATAGATATATAATATATATAGATATATATATATTTATATATATATATATATATATATATATATATATATATATATATATATATATATATATATATATATATATAGATGCTGCACTCGTTTACAAGTTATAGGCTAGACCCGA
This sequence comes from Apostichopus japonicus, assembly GCF_037975245.1. NCBI lineage: Eukaryota > Metazoa > Echinodermata > Holothuroidea > Aspidochirotida > Stichopodidae > Apostichopus > Apostichopus japonicus. The sequence continues at coordinate 19,072,150 of NC_092561.1, forward strand.
ACGCGAAGCTGAAGCGCGTCACAAAACTGTGACCTTCTTATTAACATTTTGAACGCGCTATCCGCCGTTTTAACCCGCCCCTGTGTGGCACGTCGATATTATTGGAAATTCCAAAGCCCGTCAATTAGCTTGAAGCCAAGCTTTCTCATATAACTGGACAAGGTAAGGCACAACGTTATACCTTGACGCGGTTCGCATTAATGAATGATGATAGGGCCGGATGTGGTTCCTTTAATTTTGATATTCCATGTGGCAGGATAAAACAGAAAAGTAAAGAGGAACACTTCTTTATGAATTCAGTTATGTGAATTGAAACGTGATTATATTTAATATACCGTACATTGTCATACTAGTTTAGAATTCAAATAATATGGAAATCGTTATCAAATTATATCATCTCAACATGCCGCCAAGATATAAGTAGCGAAAGTCGTAACTTGTGAAATAAGAGACAATTTAAGTAAACATATATGCCATACATATTAATACTTATATAATCGGAACATTGACATTGGCTAGTTCCTTTCGTTAACAATGACAATATGAAATCCAGCTCCTACCCCTACCTTCCACCGACAATCAGAATATACCACAAATGAATCCTAAAGTACATTGGCATTAACATCTTACTGAAATTGTGAATTCGAAACCTATAACCCTTTAAAAAAATCCTAACGAACATGCACACTATACCAATATTAACAAACTTGCCAACATTTCTCAAAGGAGGAGCGCTAACCGCCTCCCCTTTAGGCTATACCTCCCCTCCCTCCCCTCCCCCCTCACGACGATATTACGACTCACAGTCCACACTGGTCCTTGTAACAAAACTGATGGTTGCGCTCCTGAGTTGATAGGCTCTCTTTATATCTACTAACTTGTCAAACATGCCTCTCCAGTAAAACGGTTACAATCTGGTACCTCGGCGGGACAATCGAGGCAACAGTCCGGACCATATGTTCCCAAAGAGCATGCTGAAAGACGAAAACAAAAGATGGAAGTAAAACGTAGATACAGACAACATAACACATCTAGAGAGTGATAAGAACTCTCGTTCTATTAAAACAATGTTTCCTATACCTATACAACTCGTCCCGATATCAGTTATAACAGCTACTCTATCTGGATAAAGAACAAATACAACTTGGAAAGAGAGAGGTGGGGGAGAGGTGGGGGAGGGGTGGGGTAGGGGAGAGGTGGGGGACGGGGGAGAGGTGGGGGAGGGGAGAGGGGAGGGGAGAGGGGAGGGGAGAGGTGGGGGAGGGGAGGGGAGGGGAGAGGGGAGAGGGGTTAATGTGAATGCTTCTAGCAAGTCAATGTCGCAAACTGATCAGCCCGTGGTAGCTTTAAGATTACTACAAAGTTACATCAATGAATCTCTAACCTAAAATAAGCAACACTCTCTATTGACTTAACTTGTGGAATTAACATGAATTTCCGGTGCGGAAAGCTGTATCAATCAAAAAGTGTCCAATATAATATATGCATGTCCTTATTATTATAAACATTCTGGGTCTATCTTGGACACTCGTATAGTATTTTGCGGTACTCTTATATTATCTTGGACATGCTGATGTTAGTTTGGACATACTGATTATTATTGTGGACATGCTTATATTATCTTGGACATGCTGATGTTAGCTTGAACATACTGATTTTTATTATGGACATGCTTATATTATTTTGGACATGCTTTTTATTAATTTTGAAAAGCTAATTATTTTGGACAAGCTTATATTATTTTGGATATGCTTATATTATTTTGGACATGCTTATTATTATTTTGAAATGCTTATTATTATTTTGGACATGCTTATTATTATTTTGGACATGCTTATTATTAATTTGAAATGCTTATTATTATTTTGGACATGCTTATTATTATTTTGGACATGCTTATTATTAATTTGAAATGCTTATATCATTGTGGTCATGCTTATATCATTTTGGACATACTGATAATTATTTTGGACATGCTTATATTATTTTGGACATGCTTATTATTATTTTGGACATGCTTATTATTAATTTGAAATGCTTATTATTATTTTGGACATGCTTATTATTATTTTGGACATGCTTATTATTAATTTGAAATGCTTATTATTATTTTGGACATGCTTATTATTATTTTGGACATGCTTATTATTAATTTGAAATGCTTATTATTATTTTGGACATGCATATATTATTTTTGACATGCGTATTATTATTTTGGACATGCTTATTATTAATTTGAAATGCTTATTATTATTTTGGACATGCTTATATTATTTTGGACATGCTTATTATTATTTTGGACATGCTTATTATTAATTTGAAATGCTTATTATTATTTTGGACGAGCTTATGTTATTTTGGACAATCTTATTATTATTTTGGACATGCTGATGTTATTTTGGCCATGCTTATTATTAATGAATTAATGAATTGTTATATTAAATTTTTAATAATATAATATATGGACAAATAAAGAACATTTATGTTCATTTAAGTCCCTTTTACAATTATAGCCTTTAACTTACGTTCATCGCAGCGTATTCCTTTCCATCCATGAGCACAAGAACACCCAACGTGTTCATTGCAGACCAAAGCCCCCTCACAACTTCTTCCATGGCCTAGGTCAATACACGGGATGATTATATCATTACCGATGTTCCCTTCTCCTAGAGCTATGATTTGTTTGAAGAACGTAAAAACAACAACAATTTTAGTAGAAGATAAGCATCAGACTCCAGCATTGTACGTGTTACAATAGATTAATGAGGTTGAAACAAATTCATATATATATATATATATAGTTCAGGAAAAATGGCTATAATAAGAAGCAATAATACAAGTGGCAGGGGAAAATCCGCGAGGAAATTTAATTCTCGAAACACGTGACTGAAAGGTGGCACAGAACAACGTTAATGTCAAATATACGTCAACCTGTAGAATCAAGTCATTGACACGTCGAATGATACCGTACAGGTCAAATGAAAAAAAAAAAAAATCAAACAAATTTCTTCTTTTTTTAACTTTTAAACCACGTGAAGAGAGCGGCTGCTATATAACAATCAAAATCAATTAAATAATTCTTCCTCAAATGTTTAGCTTACTTATTGGAACCCACGTCAAGGAGAATGGATCCAAGTTAATATCTTCTCACCAAGTGACTATTGACTGAAGAAGGATCAATTATACGGAAATACCACCCCTTTCTCAGTCACCTTTCTTGGGAATAAGAAGGCACTAATACATGTTACGTAACGACAGAGAAAGAAGACTGAATTATAGTACTGCACCAACCCTTGAAATATGATACTTTTGAAAGTTTTGCAAAGCTGTCAAAGTACTCTGTATTTAAAATTTCATAAACATGTATCTTTAAACTTTCTTGTAGAAATGTTCTTTTCCACTGTGGATAAATGACTGACATGTTATGAAGAAAAACAATGGTATTTTTTAGTGGGATTGCCAGATGCAGAATTTTGAAAACTTTATATCTTTTATGAAATAAAAAAAAACTTTTGAGTGGCTCCACTATATATATATATATATCTATATCTGTATATATATATTTATATATACATTTACATACACACCCACATATGTTTGTATTACATTCAGACCGAGGACCCCATTGTATTTCCCATTGTTCAAATCCACGTACACTAACCTAAACAATACCTCATACAATAGAATTCTTCCGAGGACGTGGTGATTCTTTAGAAATCACAACCGAGGACCTGAAATTCCTTTGTTCAGGTCCTCGGTCAGATAGCAAAACAAACGCACACGCACGCACCCACACACACACACAAAGATCGATTGATATTGCTTACGATCACAATTTGGTTTTCCAAAGCCGTGGAGGCATTGACAACTGCCGTCATCTGCACTACAGTATCCGCCATTGAGACATACAGTACATTGGCTGCTGCAAAAAGGATATCCAAATTTGCCATCTGGACAAGCTGAAATAAGGAAGAGGAGGAATATATTCAGTATTAAACCTCTCCATTCTCTTTCTTTATGCTATCAAAGATGACATATTTTCTAATACATCTCCGGCACTGATTAGACATCAGTCGTAACCAGTGGCGTTAAAATGAGCAACATGGCCGCGATCGATGCGGCAAGCGAAACTGGTCCCGAAAAGAGGTTCCAAATTCACCAATGCCCAGCCATGGTTGGGGATTGATGCTCAATTCCGGGGGTGGAGGAGGTGGGGGGGGGGAGGTGGAGGGCATGTGGAGGCCACTTATTAAGTTTGGTACGCTCAGCTTCAACCTATACAAGGGGTATCAAAGCAGGTGTTGTGTTAACATTTGTATCCACATGGGAGCGCAGTATGATACTGTACATGCGCAATAGGTTACATTGCCAATATTTCACCCAAAGCTGTAACATTTGGTACTCTAAATGAAAATTGTCAATTCATATAGCCTACAAAGCTTATTAGCCTGTATAGGTGCTTTGTTTCTTCTAGGTCAATTTTCACATATTTTCTGTTCAATTCTCTTTTTTCTTCTGATTTTGTGGACCCCATAGATCAGGGACTCTGTGGGAGGGTAGGTGGGTGGGGGGGGGGGCGAGAGGTATGCATCTGCCTGGCCGGATTAACTGTAACTGATGCTCTAAGCACAGCCAAAAACAATGGTACCACCTTTGCTCTTCGATTACTTAACTGACCAGCATAGGCGTAGGAGCCTAATTTGATTTGGGGGGGGGGGGCTGTAACGACTTGCCCGAAAAATATAACCAAATTTTTTTCAACATGTTAATATGCATATCATATAGGTATTCATCGGTTATTACATCACGTGCCACTAACCGATGAATACTATATGATATGCACAATGAGTTGTTGAACGCGCGCAGAGCGCGCGAAAAATTGTGGTTATATTTTCCGTGTTATTACCCTTCCATATTGGTTTTAATTATTGGGTAAGTCGTTACAATAATAACGATAATAATAATATCAGTTTAACTATTGAAAAACACATTGCAAATTACTCTTCTTTCAGTAGGTGCCCGAAAAATTCTCAGCATATTGCCCGAATTTTCACACAAAAAATTGAAAACACACTGCAAATTTTTCTTCTTTCAGTAGGTGCCCGAAAAATTCTCAGCATATTGCCCGAATTTTCACCAAAAATCTTGGTTGGGGGGCTGCAGCCCCCCAGACCCCCCCCCCCCGCCTCCTACGCCTATGCTGACCAGACAAGAAGACTCAGTAAGTGCTGAAAGTGAAATAAAAGTTTGAAAATTTGATCACACTTCTTAAGTTTTTCTTGGCCCAGAACCCTACAACTATATATAGTAAATCGAAACTTTATTCCGGAGTCGACGTAAGTTGCGTGTGGCAGTGAAAGAGTTTACCCACCGAACTTAAACATTTTCAAGTTTATATCAGCCGTTTTGGGATTCCGACATATCCAGCGTTGTAAATGGACTGCCTCCCAAATCAATGATGTTATGATATGATACTCATGTTATACGGCTAGAACCAGAGATATAAACATTCGCTTCTGATCGTCATTTTCCAGGAAGGTCTCTCAATTAATGATTGTTCGATTAGGATGGTTGATTCAGTAATTATTCGAGAAGGAGAATAAAAAGAAAAAAAAAAAGAAGAAAAAAAAACAACACAAAAACAGGCCAACGAGTGACCTTATAGAGAGCGACTCTCCTTTCGCAGTTAAACATGTGACGTGGGACATTCCGAGACTGAGTTGCTTTCTATATATAGCCAACTTGAAAATGATAATGAGTAAAGTAGGCCGTTAATAAAAATTTTAAAAAATAAAAATAAAAATAATAATAATAATAATAATAATACTACTACTACTACTAATAATAATAATAGTAATAATAATAATAATAATAACAATAATAATAATAATAATAATAATGCTAATAATAATAATAATAATGCTAATAATAATAATAATGATTATAATAATATCAATAATAATAATATTAATAATAATAATAATAATAGTAATAATAATAATAATAATAATAGTAATAATATTAATAAATAATAATAATATAAAACATATGCAAATCTCGAAAACATTAAGTTTTGTCTTGCAGTTTGCATTCAGCTTGGCTTGTTGTATTCAAGATCGTCTGGCCTGAAGCCTTGGAGAAGTGTCTGGCTGTTTTAATATAGATAGAGCAAGCATCATAAAATCCGCACCCGCACCCAAACCCCTCCCCCCCCCCCTCCGTGTCCCTTCTATAGCCTACCCCTATCTGAAGAGCCTCGTTTAGAGCACTACACTTACCTCGGACAATCACTATAAAGTAGGCGTGCTGCTTGGCGTTTCGCCCGACCGGTCTCCTATAGGCCTCATAGATTCCAGCATCGGCTGTGGTCACACGTTTGATGCGAATACAGGGGGAACCATTCCACCGTCGCAATTTCTCTGTTCGTTTTCCGTCGAGTACCCACTCAAGTTGATTAACACAGTTCTTCGGTAGTCTGACGTCATCCACGCACAGAGTGAGTTCTTCACCGACACTAACCACGAAAGAACGTTTGGCGTCCTTTGGTATGAGCACTATATGTAAACAAACAAGTAACGACCAGTTTGAATTAACTTAATGCTATATAGTGGTCTCCTGCTTTTGATTGTTTTTCTTTCTTCTTCGATAAAGTGCATGAAACGTGATATGTAGAACACGTGATCACTGGATAATGACGTCAAACTAACACTTTATCTAACAATCCTGACTTTTTAATTGGCGAATTATTAAGAGTTGCTTCTGCCAGTTCAATCAGGGACTCGTTACATAACAGCTCCCTGGTTTAATTAGTTTAAAATTTAGTGTTTAGAAAAATTCTCCATCCCCCCCCCCCAATAAAAAAAAAACAACTTCTATAGATTCGTTACCATATTCAAATATTCCCAGCTGTGATTTATTAGTGAGGTAAACCTATGTATTTAAGTTTTCTTTTTATTCCCCAGGTATTTAAGTGTTCAGTATAACTAAGTGTGTCCCAAAACTTTGCGTATTGTACATAATAGCTGCCGTGTTTGTTAGTTGAAAATTGTAATATATTTTTGGGGTGCAATATTACACCGCGAATTTGTAGAGGATTCGCCCCCCCCCCCCCTTACTTAGTCGAGTGTTTGGCATCAATATTTAACTAATTACAAAGCAAGCACAGTCAATGATGTCACCATTACATTTGACCTTTGACCTATACGTTTTCGATTCGGTCAATTTTGCGAAATTACCGTATAACCACCCCACGCTTATCTATATGATATTGTCATGAAGTCAAACGGAGAATGCGACTTCAGTGCCTTTAAAAGTAACATAGGCTAGAACAGCATACATATACTGGTGTTTCTCTCTCTTTATCTATCTACCCCCCCCACCCACGGCTCTCTCCTCCCCCTCACTCTCACCCCCTCTCTCTCTTTGATATATGGACACACGTACACCGATAAAATAGTGAATGAAGAATCATTTCCAACCGTCAAACTTTAATCTATGGATTTATTCAGTTTTTTTTCAAGGATCATTGTAATAGCTCAGAAAAACAGAAAGAAGAAATGGAAAATTCCAACTTATTCTAATTGAGAGCACGAGAAAGGGAACGATCAAGTGTAAATTAGTAAAATAGTCTAACTTAGGAGTTTTAAAATGAGTACTTATCAATCCATCCTGAACTCTCTGTCGGTAATTTCTTGATGTTCCCTTCCCTCATCCTCCACCACTCTCTCTCCACCCACCTCTTTCCACCTCTCTCTCTCCTCTCCCCCCCCCCCTCCCACTCCACATCTCTCTCCAGGCGTAAGTCATTTAAAATGATTGTAAATAGTTACCGTCTTGGTTGTACAACAGTACCGGGGTTTGCCTCTTGATAAAGACACTGTTGAAGTTACAATGATAGACACCGAATCTCCCATCTTCTCTATGGGACTCGTCTGGTTTGTGTAATGTTAATGTTTCCGCAGCAACAGGAATGTTGGTCACGCAGGTCGGTTCAGGCTAACAAGAAAAAAACAATGAAAACAAAATATCCTATATGCAACTTGCGGGAAATATAATTGGATGTCATTAAATGTAAAAAAGTAAAAAAAAAGATACACTTTTATGGCTTATTCATTGCCTTTCCATTCACCCTGGGCATATAGCTCGTGGGTATGGGGGGGGGGGGTATATAACGTATTACAAAGCAAAGATATGTATGTTTTTTTTTGTATTTTTTCATTTTTTTAATATTTTGTAAATGTATGTAGCAGCAATATACTGAATCATGTTATAACGGCAATTCAGCTAATGATGTTTTTTTTTCTGTTTTTTTCTTCTTCTTTACATAATATTTATTAAATTATTATCACAGGCAAAAAAAATAATTAGCCTTGATCTCAAATGTCATATTTTCAGGTCGCTGAAATTCCCAACTGTATCGAGGAAAACATTGGCAGCTAGTAAAAGTATTCAAGGATAACCAAATCAGCAAGAAATTTCGAATCCCTGGAAGAATCGATGAGTTAACATGCAGTCGAATATAGCCTACGTTTCAATTGTTCTCGAGTTAGGAACAAGAAGATGAGATTGAGGTTTCAATTAACAGCGTAGACGATAAGCGCATACTCTTTTCTGTAACGGGTTATACCATCTTAAACCTAGCCTCGGCCATATGTATAGGTTAGTATTTCATGGATAGGCCTCATATGTTTTGCATGTTAGGCTATCCATTGATGTGAAGAGATGAACATTAGAGATGTATTATGCGTAGACTTTATTTTTTTGTACCGTCTAATGTGACCAATGCTAGAATATTACAAGAAAGTTAAGATTCCGGAAAATATAACCCGATACGTCGTTTCAGGTAAAACAGCAGACAACGATATGATAGGTGTGCATCTAAAATCATGTACATTAAAGAAACTAAAAACAATAACGGTAAATTGTGTTGATTACAGTTAAGTTTTGTTTCCATTTAAAAGTAGTATCATTGGAAATACCTTAGTAACAAATAATTAATTATAATAAATGGAATTCCATGCAACTTTAGTAGATTGTTATAAGTTTGTATAAATTTTGTCAAAATAACTTACATTTGGACCTAGATACAACGGCCTTATCTGCAAAGGAAGAAGTTGTCGATAAATGGATGCTATAAAATTCAGATAATGATAATAATAATAATAATAATAGTCGTCGTCGTCGTCATCGTCATCGTCATCATCTTCATAGTCGTCGTCGTCGTCGTCGTCGTCGTCGTCGTCATCATCATCATCATCATCATCATCATCATCATCATTAACATGTTCGTCCTTGCCCATCTCATAATCGTCATCGTCACCGTTCTCGCCCTTCCCCCTCCCCTCATAATTGTGATCGTCATCGTTATCGCCCTCCCCTCAGAGTCGTTATCGTCCTTCCCCATCACAGTCGTCATCGTTATCGTCCTTGCACCTCACAGTTGTCATCGTTAAAAATAATGATATAATAATAATAATTATAATAATACTAATACTAATACTACTACTACTAATAATAATAATCGTCGTCGTCATCATCATCATCATCATCATCATTTTTTTTTTCAAACTGCGAAAGATGCTTTATGCATGCATTTCAAAGGTCTACATTTCTGACGAACATATATTGCCGGGTAACATTTAACATTAATATTGAATATTTGACATATTTCACGCCACCATTCCATCTACCAGGTAATGTTTTAGTAACACAAGATGCTTTTACGAACATGTCTAACCCTACCTTGAAGCTTAAAGTTAACAAGGCAGCATTATACTTCAGTTTATACAGTCTTTGTGTTTTCGTAAAATCGGATGGCCGGCAATATGGACACTAACTACATGCATATAGCGCCATTAAGCACCTCTACGTAGGCAAGCACAGGTATCCAAGTTAGCCAGTGGCGGCGGAACCGGGGGGCTTGGGGGGGGGGCGCTCAGCCCCCCCCCCAATGAAAAAGTTGAGGGGGCAAATGCATGATAAGCCCCCCCAATATTTACCAAGGCTCCGAAACGTGCATCTGCCCATTTTTCAATGCATACTTGTCGATCTGTCCGATGCACACGTATACTATATAGGTGTAATAATTTTAGTAATTGCTGGGGGACCCTGGTCCCTCGGCCCGTCCCCTGGCTATAGACCACATTGTCACCCCAACCGCGTCTTCACGCCCCGTGAAAAGTGGAAGCATTTAGTGTGAGTACCGGTAAGCGTAACACAACTTCGTCTTAGGCCAATGACTTGCCTCATTTCAGCCAGTTCTCCAACATCCCCTTACTTAGTGGCGGAGCGTCCATATATACAGTCAGGGGGCGGATCCCCCCCCCCCCTCCTGACGGACTCAAATGGACTGCTGGCTCCCTTTTCAGCTTTTCACTACTTTTAACTTATTCGCGATTATTGACTATTTTATTGCGCTCTCATATACCTATTGACATTTGTCATATTCTGTTGGTGTAATTTTCCGACAAAATGGCGACGACACCTATTTGTTCTCCGTTTATCTGCAAATTAGCAAGGCCCGGAAAGGGTCATTTCCTGCAATCTAGGGAGTAACTTTACTCAAAAAAAATCTGTACGCTCCGCGCCAACCTGTGGTGGCGCTCCGCTTAGATAGTGTCGAAAGCGCCCCTACAGACCATTCTTGCCCCCCCCTGACCAATGCCCCTAGCTCCGCCACTGCCCTTACTACACTCAAAAACGTCTTTGCGAGTACACTACGAGTAATAGCTACTCTCTTAAAACACCATCGAATATACAAATTACAATGTTTTTACGTGCAATCTGAGAAATTGCAGGCTTGAGACCCATATTTTAGGGCTAGGTATTCGCAGCATAAAACACTCGGGAAGTGCCGTTTCCGGCCATCTGGGGGGTTTGAAAAAACCCAAAATTTTCTTGGACGCTCCGCGCCAACCGATGGTGGCGCTCCGCTTAGATAGTCTCCACACATTAGCCCCCCCAATAATTTTTCCGTTCCGCCGCGCCTGAAGTTAGCAATCTATTTAGGACAGAGGAATTATGTTTCATCCATGGATGAACAAAGGTCTGGAAAGATGAGGAAATGGGAAGGGAGACACAGCCCGGTAACACAGGTAGGTCTTTGTCGAACTAACCTGGACTAACCTGGACTTTGTCGAGTTAACCTTGACTTGAACGAGAAAGCTTTGAAGTTTCAGTACAGGGGAAGTGACCAGTTAATTAAACTCATCTAAAGCTAGTTGAGGATTGACGTATCACACATTAACATGATATGCTATAACAATTAGGTTGGGAGAAGATAATTAATAAGCAATCATTCTACTTACATAAAGACCGTTTCTCCCAATAGCTGAGTTATCGACGACACCTTCCTCACCCTAAATGAAAATAAGGAAAACAACAAATAAAAAAATACCCATCCAGTTTCAATATCTAGCATCTTTCTTTGTCTCCTTTTCAGGATTTCAACCATGTATACTTCCAGATGACGAGGTAGAGTAAAGAGAGGGAGGGGGGGGGGAGGTGAGGGAAGACTGAGTTCCCCCAGACTAAAATCAGGGGAATTCAGCCCCATCGACTGAATGGCAGCATATTACAAAAAGAGTTCCTATAGTTTACGATAAATGTATAACGTGCATATAATCAGTACAACTTAAACAGTCAAAAATTCTTCATTGGATCAAAAGTTTCTATATATATATATATATATATATATATATATATATATATATATATATATATATATATATATATTTATTTATTTATTTGATAATATAATTTGATTATATATATAATATTTGAGAAATTAGGTCGGGTTACCGTGTCAGAATGTTATTTATGTAATGAGCAATTCACGATTGTTCTGGTATATTCCTTATGATGGCACGGATTGTTACTCAGGTGTATCGAGAAAGATCCAGATGATTCTTGACATGGTGAATCGTATAAAAACCGACCCCAGATCGGAAAGTCTCTCAGTTTCTGAACGAATACAAGCGACGACACATATTATACCATTCTACTATATATCGTCAGTGCTAAACTGCCAGTAGTTTCTGAGGGATTGAGATATCGATACCAAGATTGATTCTACACTTCCATTCAGAAGTTTGAAGAGGACTGTGCTGTGAAACTACAGTTTTCCAGTCTTTATTTCGGAGAAGGTGAAGAATTTCTGTCTCCGTTGAGGAAGTTCGTTACGCCAGGAGTTGGTGGCTATAAAGCTGATTTTGGACTGACTCTGGTAATATTTAGTAGGCGAGAAGTTCGACTTGTGCTTCACTCGATTGTGGCCGCTGAGGGATATCGCCGTTGGAAGAGACCAGCGTGTTTTAAAGTGTATCCTATCTTGTTAAGTTTGTGAGTAATATTCTATATATTTGTAATTACGACGTGTCGTTGTTGGTTCAAACTCCATTGTTCAATATAGTTTACGTTCTCATTCAAATTCTCTAGACTCGTCAATTTGTCTGTGTTCCTTCCAGAAACGAACCCAGGCTTGTGTCCCGTTAAAAATTAATTATCGAGACCTTATATATATATATATATATATATATATATATATATATATATATATATGTATATATATATACATATATATATATATATATATATATATATATATATAGGAATAACGGAAAATCTGTTAAACAACTATGCTGCATGTAGAGAAAGGCTGGATCTCGAGTGAGATATAATAATTAAATTAGGTAAGTGATTGAAAGTGAAACAGCCAATGTTTGGTTTTTGCAGAGCTTTCGAGGAAAACTAGCTCTTCTTCAGTTCATGATCACCGAAAGTGACAAGGAGTAGCAGGAATCGAAACTATTTTATAGAGAAGAGTGTCGACATGGTTGTGAAGTCAAAGCGACTTACTGATTTCTGCTGAATTGAGCAGAAATTTTAGAAATACGGATTATTTTAATCCGCGTCGGATTATTTTAATACGATTCCGTCGTAATTGCAAAGGTATTGTTTTGGTTTATCTGGGACGGCAAATCGTTAAATTCTGATGTTTAAACCGAATGGTGCCGTGGTCTTTAGGTTAAGTTCCCAGAAATTTTCTTTCGCTTTCCTAGATTGATCTGTCCAAGAATCGTTCTGGTCAATGGCAATAACACGCAAATTATCAGTTGAATGATTTTGGAGATTGAAGTGATTTGCAACAGGTTGGTTGATCTTTTTTGTTTTCTGACTCTCCAACGTAAGTTACAAATATATATATATATATATAAATATATATATATATATATATTTATAGGTATATATATATATATATATATAGTTTCAGATTGAGGCCGGTTCACTTGCCACACTTTAAAACTCCTAACTTGCTACTTATACAACTTTTAACTTCATAAAAAAGGAAAGAGCGTGTTCCTTAACTGTTATTAATCAAAAGGAGAACGTTTGAGGTTTTTCACAAAAAAACTGGGGGTGAAACGTGACCCCCCTCTCCCTCTCCCTTCGGTCCCACCGTATCTTGATTGGCCACACTATCTCCTTTCCTAGTGTCACCGATGTGTCGGCCGATGACTGTCTTTAAGTTGAACACACATGGGCCTATGTGAAACGGTAGAGTAATAAATAAACACTATGATAGGCACCCATTGGATATAGATGGTCAATATCATATTCGTTCAACCGTACTACGTTTAACTAGTTGCCATGCTATCAGCTTTTACGATAATACTTCTAAGACAGCAACTCACAGTACATCCTGGACTTCCCGGCGGTCCTTGAGGTCCTGGCGGTCCAGCCAAACTCTGAAAAATAATTAAAGATAAGAAGGTGGCCATCATCAGATATGATTAATGATCATAACTTGATGTTATCATCAAGATCATGCTATGCTATACAATGAGAGCTGGCAAACATCTGTGATGAATGGATTGTTTCACTATTATTCAAACTCCTATATGGAAACCGTATTGTACATGTCGTTCAACATGTATTCCTGTCAGTTCTTAAAGTGTGCATAATAATGTACACGTTTTTGTATACCTACTTTGTTCACAAGTTCGCGTTTTTGTATACATAGGTTGTGCATACGTACGCGGTTTTAGATACCTAATTGAACAGGGTTATATATATACATACATATATATATATATATATATATATATATATATATATATATATATATATATATACAAATAAATCCTAAGGAATTTCTTTCGTGAAACGGCGTTCCATAGTATTTTGGTGAGGATATTTGCCCGTAACAGTTGGACTCTGATTTAAACTTAAAAAATACTTACAACACTTCCAGGAGTTGCTGGAGTTCCTGCAGCGCCTTTAACTCCCTTAGCACCCTACAGTAGGGGAAAAACAAATATCATGATCATGATCATGATCATCATGATCATCATGATCATCATGATGATAATGATCATCATGATCATCATGATCATGATCATCATGATCATCATGATCATGATCATGATCATGATCATCATGATCATGATGATAATCATGATCATCATCGTCATCATCATCATCATCATCATCATCATCATCATCATCATCATCATCATCATCATCATCATCATCATCATCATCATCATCATCATCATCATCATCATCATCATCATCATCATCATCATCATCATCATCATCATCATCATCATCATCATCATCATCATCATCATCATCATCATCATCATCATCATCATCATCATCATCATCATCATCATCATCACCACCACCACCACCACCACCACCACCACCACCACCATCATCATCATCATCATCATCATCATCATCATCATCATCATCACCATCACCACCACCACCACCACCACCACCATCATCATCATCATCATCATCATCATCATCATCATCATCATCATCATCATCATCATCATTACCACCACCACCACCACCATCATCATCATCATCATCATCATCATCATCATCATCATCATCATCATCATCATCATCATCATCATCATCATCATCATCATCATCATCATCATCATCATCATCATCATCATCTTAAGCGTCCTCGTCCTCCCGCTATGGTCCTTTCCCCCTCACAGTCGTCATCGTTATCGTCCCTCCCCCCTCATAGTCGTCATCGTTCTCGCCGTCTCATAGTTGTCATTGCCATCTATGTCGTCACCGTGTAGTCGTATACATCGTCGCCCTGGACAATCACGATCTTGGTCGTGGTCATCATCAATTTGATGGTCGTGATTGTAATCTCCACCATATCGTCCTCGCTAACGTGGTCGTCTTACCCGTGTCAGTATATTCCTCGACCCAGCAATTCGTCATGACCTCACCCTTGCGCTTCCTCTCGCAATCACCACCACCACTATCCCCGTCATCGCAATCACCATCACTATCAACATCACTACCACCAGGGGCGTAGCGAAGGGTTTTTTGTTGGGGGGTGTGGAGAATTTGATTTGCCGACGGATCTGGAAGTGGTGACTGAAATGGGGGAGGGGTCTAAGGGGAGGGGGTATCCCCCTCCCCTTTGGCAATTTTTTAGATTTGAAACGTCCTTAGATGCAATCTGGTGCATATTTTATGTCAAATTTGATTTGCCGACGGATCTGGAAGTGGTGACTGAAATGGGGGAGGGGTCTAAGGGTAGGGGGTCTACCCCTCCCCTTTGGAAAATTTTTAGTTTTGAAACGTCCTTAGATGCAATCTGGTGCATATTTTAAGTCAAATTTGGCACGGAAGAAGCTCCCGTTCTCCTTTTCTCTATTCAGCTTTCCTTCTTTCTTCCCCTTCCGCTCTCTTCACCTTTTCTCCTTTTGCCGACAGACCCAAAATTTGCCGACAGCGACCAAATTATTGGGGGGTGTGACACCCCCCACACCCCCCCCCCCGCTCGCTACGCCCCTGACTACCACCATCGTCATCTTCGTCGTCATATATCCTTCTCTATCGCTGTCGTCACTGTATTCGTGCTTGTCATCGACGTCTCCATTATTACCTTATTTCATATTTCGTTTGTCTTTGACTTACCGCATACCCAATAAATCCATCATCTCCGGGATCTCCGCCAATAGCAGATATCGACTAAATATTAGGAAAGAAATATTACCATATGATTTTAATAACTTATCAACTTATCAAATTGTTTAATACGTGAAAAGGAAATAAGTGCAAGTTTTATATTAAAGGCATTCATAATTGACGAACCTTCAAATATTACTAGTATCGATAAGCATCAGGCAACCTAAACTTTTTACAGCCAAGCAGAGTTACATATTTCATGAGTTTGAATCCATTCCAGGTATATGCAGATCAAATTGTGTTTGTTTTTTAAAGCTTTTAACACCCTCCCCCCAGTTTTGCATGTTTTTTGGCTTTGGAAATCTTACTCCCTAAAAATAACCAAAATTACCTCAATATAATAC